>NW_027278472.1:0-196302 GCF_030028105.1 Mobula birostris
ATACATTTCAATTTTACACCAAAGTACTTACTGAAAACCTAATGGATACAGCTTAGGTTAACTTCCCACATGATTATGAGCAGTTTGAAAGTTGTTTCATGCCTCTACACATCAAGACAAATAAGTTGTTATCTTAGTGCATACAAGGCTTTGACAATACTAATAGCATACATTTTAATTTTACACCAAAGCACTTTCTGCAAACCTAATGGAAACACCTTAGGTTTACTTTCCACATGATTATGAGCAGTTTGAAAGTTGTTTCATGCCTCTGGACATAAAGACAAAAATGTTGTTTTCTGAGTGCTTACAATGTTCTGACATAAAGTAGTGTACATTTCAATTTTCCACCAAAGAGCATATTGCAAACCTATTAGAAACATTTTAAGTTAACTTCCCACATGATTCTGAGTAGTTTGAAAGTTTTTTCATGCCTGTACACATCAGGACAAAAAAGTTGTTATCTCAGTGCATACAATGATGTGAGAATACTAATGGCATACATTTCAATTTTACACCAAAGTACTTACTGAAAACCTAATGGATACAGCTTAGGTTAACTTCCCACATGATTATGAGCAGTTTGAAAGTTGTTTCATGCCTCTACACATCAAGACAAATAAGTTGTTATCTTAGAGCATACAAGGTTTTGACAATACTAATAGCATACATTTTAATTTTACACCAAAGCACTTACTGCAAACCTAATGGAAACACCTTAGGTTCACTTCCCACATGATTCTGAGATGTCTGAAAGTTGTTTCATGCTCTGGACATAAAGACAAAAAAGTTGTTTTCTGAGTGCTTACAATCTTCTGACATTAAAGTAGTGTACATTTCAATTTTCCACCAAAGAGCGTAGTGCAAACCTGATGGAAACATTTTAAGTTAACTTCCGACATGATTCTGAGTAGTTTGAATGTTGTTTCATCCCTCTGTACAGCAAGACAAAAAAGCTGTTTTCTAAGTGCATGCAATTCTTTGAAATTAAAGTATAATACATTTGAATTTTCCAACAAAGTGCAGAGTGCAAACCTGATGGAAACACCTTAGCTTAACCTCCCACATGATTCTGAATGGTTTGAAAGTTGCTTCATGCCTCTGAACAGGAAGATAAAAAAGTTGCTTTGTCAGTGCATACAATGCTCTAGGAATACAAATGGTACACATTTCAACTTTACACCAAAGTACTTGTGGCAAACCTAATGGAAACACCTTAGTTTAACTTTCCACATGATTATGAGTAGTTTGAAAGTTGTTTCATGCCTGTACACATCAGGACAAAAAAGTTGTTATCTCAGTGCATACAATGCTGTGACAATACTAATAGCATAGATTTCAATTTTACACCAAAGTACTTACTGCAAACCTAATGGAAACACCTTAGGTTAACTTCCCACATGATTCTGAGATGTCTGAAAGTTGTTTCATGCCTCTGGACATAAAGACAAAAATGTTGTTTTCTGAGTGCTTACAATGTTCTGACATAAAGTAGTGTACATTTCAATTTTCCACCAAAGAGCATATTGCAAACCTATTAGAAACATTTTAAGTTAACTTCCCACATGATTCTGAGTAGTTTGAAAGTTGTTCCATCCCTCTGTACAGCAAGACAAAAAAGTTGTTTTCTAAGTGCATGCAATGTTTGCAATTAAAGTAGTATACATTTGAATTTTCCACCAAAGTGCAGACTGCAAACCTGATAGAAAGACCTTAGCTTAACTTCCCACATGATTCTGAATGGTTTGAACGTTGTTTCATGCTTCTGAACAGCAAGACAAAAAAGTTGTTTTCCACGTGCATACAAAGCTCTGGTAATGCAAATAGTACACATTTCAACTTTACACCAAAGTACTTGCTGTTAACCTAATGGAAACACCTTAGTTTAACTTTCCACATGATTATGAGTAGTTTGAAAGTTTTTTCATGCATGTACACATCAGGACAAAAAAGTTGTTATCTCAGTGCATACAATGATGTGAGAATACTAATGGCATACATTTCAATTTTACACCAAAGTACTTACTGAAAACCTAATGGATACAGCTTAGGTTAACTTCCCACATGATTATGAGCAGTTTGAAAGTTGTTTCATGCCTCTACACATCAAGACAAATAAGTTGTTATCTCAGTGCATACAATGATGTGAGAATACTAATGGCATACATTTCAATTTTACACCAAGTACTTACTGAAAACCTAATGGATACAGCTTAGGTTAACTTCCCACATGATTATGAGCAGTTTGAAAGTTGTTTCATGCCTCTACACATCAAGACAAATAAGTTGTTATCTTAGTGCATGCAAGGCTTTGACAATACTAATAGCATACATTTTAATTTTACACCAAAGCACTTTCTGCAAACCTAATGGAAACACCTTAGGTTTACTTTCCACATGATTATGAGCAGTTTGAAAGTTGTTTCATGCCTCTGGACATAAGACAAAAATGTTGTTTTCTGAGTGCTTACAATGTTCTGACATAAAGTAGTGTACATTTCAATTTTCCACCAAAGAGCATATTGCAAACCTATTAGAAACATTTTAAGTTAACTTCCCACATGATTCTGAGTAGTTTGAAAGTTTTTTCATGCCTGTACACATCAGGACAAAAAAGTTGTTATCTCAGTGCATACAATGATGTGAGAATACTAATGGCATACATTTCAATTTTACACCAAAGTACTTACTGAAAACCTAATGGATACAGCTTAGGTTAACTTCCCACATGATTATGAGCAGTTTGAAAGTGTTTCATGCCTCTACACATCAAGACAAATAAGTTGTTATCTTAGAGCATACAAGGTTTTGACAATACTAATAGCATACATTTTAATTTTACACCAAAGCACTTACTGCAAACCTAATGGAAACACCTTAGGTTAACTTCCCACATGATTCTGAGATGTCTGAAAGTTGTTTCATGCCTCTGGACATAAAGACAAAAAAGTTGTTTTCTGAGTGCTTACAATCTTCTGACATTAAAGTAGTGTACATTTCAATTTTCCACCAAAGAGCGTAGTGCAAACCTGATGGAAACATTTTAAGTTAACTTCCGACATGATTCTGAGTAGTTTGAATGTTGTTTCATCCCTCTGTACAGCAAGACAAAAAAGCTGTTTTCTAAGTGCATGCAATTCTTTGAAATTAAAGTATAATACATTTGAATTTTCCAACAAAGTGCAGAGTGCAAACCTGATGGAAACACCTTAGCTTAACCTCCCACATGATTCTGAATGGTTTGAAAGTTGCTTCATGCCTCTGAACAGGAAGATAAAAAAGTTGCTTTGTCAGTGCATACAATGCTCTGGGAATACAAATGGTACACATTTCAACTTTACACCAAAGTACTTGTGGCAAACCTAATGGAAACACCTTAGTTTAACTTTCCACATGATTATGAGTAGTTTGAAAGTTGTTTCATGCCTGTACACATCAGGACAAAAAAGTTGTTATCTCAGTGCATACAATGCTGTGACAATACTAATAGCATAGATTTCAATTTTACACCAAAGTACTTACTGCAAACCTAATGGAAACACCTTAGGTTAACTTCCCACATGATTCTGAGATGTCTGAAAGTTGTTTCATGCCTCTGGACATAAAGACAAAAATGTTGTTTTCTGAGTGCTTACAATGTTCTGACATAAAGTAGTGTACATTTCAATTTTCCACCAAAGAGCATATTGCAAACCTATTAGAAACATTTTAAGTTAACTTCCCACATGATTCTGAGTAGTTTGAAAGTTGTTCCATCCCTCTGTACAGCAAGACAAAAAAGTTGTTTTCTAAGTGCATGCAATGTTTGCAATTAAAGTAGTATACATTTGAATTTTCCACCAAAGTGCAGACTGCAAACCTGATAGAAAGACCTTAGCTTAACTTCCCACATGATTCTGAATGGTTTGAACGTTGTTTCATGCTTCTGAACAGCAAGACAAAAAAGTTGTTTTCCACGTGCATACAAAGCTCTGGTAATGCAAATAGTACACATTTCAACTTTACACCAAAGTACTTGCTGTTAACCTAATGGAAACACCTTAGTTTAACTTTCCACATGATTATGAGTAGTTTGAAAGTTTTTTCATGCATGTACACATCAGGACAAAAAAGTTGTTATCTCAGTGCATACAATGATGTGAGAATACTAATGGCATACATTTCAATTTTACACCAAAGTACTTACTGAAAACCTAATGGATACAGCTTAGCTTAACTTCCCACATGATTATGAGCAGTTTGAAAGTTGTTTCATGCCTCTACACATCAAGACAAATAAGTTGTTATCTTAGTGCATACAAGGCTTTGACAATACTAATAGCATACATTTTAATTTTACACCAAAGCACTTTCTGCAAACCTAATGGAAACACCTTAGGTTTACTTTCCACATGATTATGAGCAGTTTGAAAGTTGTTTCATGCCTCTGGACATAAAGACAAAAATGTTGTTTTCTGAGTGCTTACAATGTTCTGACATAAAGTAGTGTACATTTCAATTTTCCACCAAAGAGCATATTGCAAACCTATTAGAAACATTTTAAGTTAACTTCCCACATGATTCTGAGTAGTTTGAAAGTTTTTTCATGCCTGTACACATCAGGACAAAAAAGTTGTTATCTCAGTGCATACAATGATGTGAGAATACTAATGGCATACATTTCAATTTTACACCAAAGTACTTACTGAAAACCTAATGGATACAGCTTAGGTTAACTTCCCACATGATTATGAGCAGTTTGAAAGTTGTTTCATGCCTCTACACATCAAGACAAATAAGTTGTTATCTTAGAGCATACAAGGTTTTGACAATACTAATAGCATACATTTTAATTTTACACCAAAGCACTTACTGCAAACCTAATGGAAACACCTTAGGTTAACTTCCCACATGATTCTGAGATGTCTGAAAGTTGTTTCATGCCTCTGGACATAAAGACAAAAAAGTTGTTTTCTGAGTGCTTACAATCTTCTGACATTAAAGTAGTGTACATTTCAATTTTCCACCAAAGAGCGTAGTGCAAACCTGATGGAAACATTTTAAGTTAACTTCCGACATGATTCTGAGTAGTTTGAATGTTGTTTCATCCCTCTGTACAGCAAGACAAAAAAGCTGTTTTCTAAGTGCATGCAATTCTTTGAAATTAAAGTATAATACATTTGAATTTTCCAACAAAGTGCAGAGTGCAAACCTGATGGAAACACATTAGCTTAACCTCCCACATGATTCTGAATGGTTTGAAAGTTGCTTCATGCCTCTGAACAGGAAGATAAAAAAGTTGCTTTGTCAGTGCATACAATGCTCTGGGAATACAAATGGTACACATTTCAACTTTACACCAAAGTACTTGTGGCAAACCTAATGGAAACACCTTAGTTTAACTTTCCACATGATTATGAGTAGTTTGAAAGTTGTTTCATGCCTGTACACATCAGGACAAAAAAGTTGTTATCTCAGTGCATACAATGCTGTGACAATACTAATAGCATAGATTTCAATTTTACACCAAAGTACTTACTGCAAACCTAATGGAAACACCTTAGGTTAACTTCCCACATGATTCTGAGATGTCTGAAAGTTGTTTCATGCCTCTGGACATAAAGACAAAAATGTTGTTTTCTGAGTGCTTACAATGTTCTGACATAAAGTAGTGTACATTTCAATTTTCCACCAAAGAGCATATTGCAAACCTATTAGAAACATTTTAAGTTAACTTCCCACATGATTCTGAGTAGTTTGAAAGTTGTTCCATCCCTCTGTACAGCAAGACAAAAAAGTTGTTTTCTAAGTGCATGCAATGTTTGCAATTAAAGTAGTATACATTTGAATTTTCCACCAAAGTGCAGACTGCAAACCTGATAGAAAGACCTTAGCTTAACTTCCCACATGATTCTGAATGGTTTGAGAGTTGTTTCATGCTTCTGAACAGCAAGACAAAAAAGTTGTTTTCCACGTGCATACAAAGCTCTGGTAATGCAAATAGTACACATTTCAACTTTACACCAAAGTACTTGCTGTTAACCTAATGGAAACACCTTAGTTTAACTTTCCACATGATTATGAGTAGTTTGAAAGTTTTTTCATGCATGTACACATCAGGACAAAAAAGTTGTTATCTCAGTGCATACAATGATGTGAGAATACTAATGGCATACATTTCAATTTTACACCAAAGTACTTACTGAAAACCTAATGGATACAGCTTAGCTTAACTTCCCACATGATTATGAGCAGTTTGAAAGTTGTTTCATGCCTCTACACATCAAGACAAATAAGTTGTTATCTTAGTGCATACAAGGCTTTGACAATACTAATAGCATACATTTTAATTTTACACCAAAGCACTTTCTGCAAACCTAATGGAAACACCTTAGGTTTACTTTCCACATGATTATGAGCAGTTTGAAAGTTGTTTCATGCCTCTGGACATAAAGACAAAAATGTTGTTTTCTGAGTGCTTACAATGTTCTGACATAAAGTAGTGTACATTTCAATTTTCCACCAAAGAGCATATTGCAAACCTATTAGAAACATTTTAAGTTAACTTCCCACATGATTCTGAGTAGTTTGAAAGTTTTTTCATGCCTGTACACATCAGGACAAAAAAGTTGTTATCTCAGTGCATACAATGATGTGAGAATACTAATGGCATACATTTCAATTTTACACCAAAGTACTTACTGAAAACCTAATGGATACAGCTTAGGTTAACTTCCCACATGATTATGAGCAGTTTGAAAGTTGTTTCATGCCTCTACACATCAAGACAAATAAGTTGTTATCTTAGAGCATACAAGGTTTTGACAATACTAATAGCATACATTTTAATTTTACACCAAAGCACTTACTGCAAACCTAATGGAAACACCTTAGGTTAACTTCCCACATGATTCTGAGATGTCTGAAAGTTGTTTCATGCCTCTGGACATAAAGACAAAAAAGTTGTTTTCTGAGTGCTTACAATCTTCTGACATTAAAGTAGTGTACATTTCAATTTTCCACCAAAGAGCGTAGTGCAAACCTGATGGAAACATTTTAAGTTAACTTCCGACATGATTCTGAGTAGTTTGAATGTTGTTTCATCCCTCTGTACAGCAAGACAAAAAAGCTGTTTTCTAAGTGCATGCAATTCTTTGAAATTAAAGTATAATACATTTGAATTTTCCAACAAAGTGCAGAGTGCAAACCTGATGGAAACACATTAGCTTAACCTCCCACATGATTCTGAATGGTTTGAAAGTTGCTTCATGCCTCTGAACAGGAAGATAAAAAAGTTGCTTTGTCAGTGCATACAATGCTCTGGGAATACAAATGGTACACATTTCAACTTTACACCAAAGTACTTGTGGCAAACCTAATGGAAACACCTTAGTTTAACTTTCCACATGATTATGAGTAGTTTGAAAGTTGTTTCATGCCTGTACACATCAGGACAAAAAAGTTGTTATCTCAGTGCATACAATGCTGTGACAATACTAATAGCATAGATTTCAATTTTACACCAAAGTACTTACTGCAAACCTAATGGAAACACCTTAGGTTAACTTCCCACATGATTCTGAGATGTCTGAAAGTTGTTTCATGCCTCTGGACATAAAGACAAAAATGTTGTTTTCTGAGTGCTTACAATGTTCTGACATAAAGTAGTGTACATTTCAATTTTCCACCAAAGAGCATATTGCAAACCTATTAGAAACATTTTAAGTTAACTTCCCACATGATTCTGAGTAGTTTGAAAGTTGTTCCATCCCTCTGTACAGCAAGACAAAAAAGTTGTTTTCTAAGTGCATGCAATGTTTGCAATTAAAGTAGTATACATTTGAATTTTCCACCAAAGTGCAGACTGCAAACCTGATAGAAAGACCTTAGCTTAACTTCCCACATGATTCTGAATGGTTTGAGAGTTGTTTCATGCTTCTGAACAGCAAGACAAAAAAGTTGTTTTCCACGTGCATACAAAGCTCTGGTAATGCAAATAGTACACATTTCAACTTTACACCAAAGTACTTGCTGTTAACCTAATGGAAACACCTTAGTTTAACTTTCCACATGATTATGAGTAGTTTGAAAGTTTTTTCATGCCTGTACACATCAGGACAAAAAAGTTGTTATCTCAGTGCATACAATGATGTGAGAATACTAATGGCATACATTTCAATTTTACACCAAAGTACTTACTGAAAACCTAATGGATACAGCTTAGGTTAACTTCCCACATGATTATGAGCAGTTTGAAAGTTGTTTCATGCCTCTACACATCAAGACAAATAAGTTGTTATCTTAGTGCATACAAGGCTTTGACAATACTAATAGCATACATTTTAATTTTACACCAAAGCACTTACTGCAAACCTAATGGAAACACCTTAGGTTTACTTTCCACATGAGTATGAGCAGTTTTAAAGTTCTTTCATGCCTCTACATATCAAGACAAAAAAGTTGTTATCTCAGTGCATACAATGTTCTAACATTAAAGTAGTATACATTTCAATTTTCCACCAAAGTACTTACTGCAAACCTAATGGAAACACCTTAGGTTTACTTCCCACATAATTCTGAGATGTCTGAAAGTTGTTTCATGCCTCTGGACAAAAAGACAAAAAAGTTGTTGTCTGAGTGCTTACTGTGTTCTGACATTAAAGTAGTGTACATTTCAATTTTCCACCAAAGAGCGTAGTGCAAACCTGATGGAAACATTTTAAGTTAACTTCCGACATGATTCTGAGTAGTTTGAATGTTGTTTCATCCCTCTGTACAGCAAGACAAAAAAGCTGTTTTCTAAGTGCATGCAATTCTTTGAAATTAAAGTATAATACATTTGAATTTTCCAACAAAGTGCAGAGTGCAAACCTGATGGAAACACCTTAACTTAACCTCCCACATGATTCTGAATGGTTTGAAAGTTGCTTCATGCCTCTGAACAGGAAGATAAAAAAGTTGCTTTGTCAGTGCATACAATGCTCTGGGAATACAAATGGTACACATTTCAACTTTACACCAAAGTACTTGTGGCAAACCTAATGGAAACACCTTAGTTTAACTTTCCACATGATTATGAGTAGTTTGAAAGTTTTTTCATGCCTGTACACATCAGGACAAAAAAGTTGTTATCTCAGTGCATACAATGATGTGAGAATACTAATAGCATAGATTTCAATTTTACACCAAAGTACTTACTGCAAACCTAATGGAAACACCTTAGGTTAACTTCCCACATGATTCTGAGATGTCTGAAAGTTGTTTCATGCCTCTGGACATAAAGACAAAAATGTTGTTTTCTGAGTGCTTACAATGTTCTGACATAAAGTAGTGTACATTTCAATTTTCCACCAAAGAGCATAGTGCAAACCTGATGGAAACATTTTAAGTTAATTTCCCACATGATTCTGAGTAGTTTGAAAGTTGTTCCATCCCTCTGTACAGCAAGACAAAAAAGTTGTTTTCTAAGTGCATGCAATGTTTGCAATTAAAGTAGTATACATTTGAATTTTCCACCAAAGTGCAGACTGCAAACCTGATAGAAAGACCTTAGCTTAACTTCCCACATGATTCTGAATGGTTTGAACGTTGTTTCATGCTTCTGAACAGCAAGACAA
The DNA here is from genome assembly GCF_030028105.1 of Mobula birostris. Classification (NCBI taxonomy): domain Eukaryota; kingdom Metazoa; phylum Chordata; class Chondrichthyes; order Myliobatiformes; family Myliobatidae; genus Mobula; species Mobula birostris. The sequence continues at coordinate 9,597 of NW_027278472.1, forward strand.
AAAAGTTGTTTTCCAAGTGCATACAAAGCTCTGGTAATGCAAATAGTACACATTTCAACTTTACACCAAAGTACTTGCTGTTAACCTAATGGAAACACCTTAGTTTAACTTTCCACATGATTATGAGTAGTTTGAAAGTTTTTTCATGCATGTACACATCAGGACAAAAAAGTTGTTATCTCAGTGCATACAATGATGTGAGAATACTAATGGCATACATTTCAATTTTACACCAAAGTACTTACTGAAAACCTAATGGATACAGCTTAGGTTAACTTCCCACATGATTATGAGCAGTTTGAAAGTTGTTTCATGCCTCTACACATCAAGACAAATAAGTTGTTATCTCAGTGCATACAATGATGTGAGAATACTAATGGCATACATTTCAATTTTACACCAAAGTACTTACTGAAAACCTAATGGATACAGCTTAGGTTAACTTCCCACATGATTATGAGCAGTTTGAAAGTTGTTTCATGCCTCTACACATCAAGACAAATAAGTTGTTATCTTAGTGCATGCAAGGCTTTGACAATACTAATAGCATACATTTTAATTTTACACCAAAGCACTTTCTGCAAACCTAATGGAAACACCTTAGGTTTACTTTCCACATGATTATGAGCAGTTTGAAAGTTGTTTCATGCCTCTGGACATAAAGACAAAAATGTTGTTTTCTGAGTGCTGACAATGTTCTGACATAAAGTAGTGTACATTTCAATTTTCCACCAAAGAGCATATTGCAAACCTATTAGAAACATTTTAAGTTAACTTCCCACATGATTCTGAGTAGTTTGAAAGTTTTTTCATGCCTGTACACATCAGGACAAAAAAGTTGTTATCTCAGTGCATACAATGATGTGAGAATACTAATGGCATACATTTCAATTTTACACCAAAGTACTTACTGAAAACCTAATGGATACAGCTTAGGTTAACTTCCCACATGATTATGAGCAGTTTGAAAGTTGTTTCATGCCTCTACACATCAAGACAAATAAGTTGTTATCTTAGAGCATACAAGGTTTTGACAATACTAATAGCATACATTTTAATTTTACACCAAAGCACTTACTGCAAACCTAATGGAAACACCTTAGGTTAACTTCCCACATGATTCTGAGATGTCTGAAAGTTGTTTCATGCCTCTGGACATAAAGACAAAAAAGTTGTTTTCTGAGTGCTTACAATCTTCTGACATTAAAGTAGTGTACATTTCAATTTTCCACCAAAGAGCGTAGTGCAAACCTGATGGAAACATTTTAAGTTAACTTCCGACATGATTCTGAGTAGTTTGAATGTTGTTTCATCCCTCTGTACAGCAAGACAAAAAAGCTGTTTTCTAAGTGCATGCAATTCTTTGAAATTAAAGTATAATACATTTGAATTTTCCAACAAAGTGCAGAGTGCAAACCTGATGGAAACACCTTAGCTTAACCTCCCACATGATTCTGAATGGTTTGAAAGTTGCTTCATGCCTCTGAACAGGAAGATAAAAAAGTTGCTTTGTCAGTGCATACAATGCTCTGGGAATACAAATGGTACACATTTCAACTTTACACCAAAGTACTTGTGGCAAACCTAATGGAAACACCTTAGTTTAACTTTCCACATGATTATGAGTAGTTTGAAAGTTGTTTCATGCCTGTACACATCAGGACAAAAAAGTTGTTATCTCAGTGCATACAATGCTGTGACAATACTAATAGCATAGATTTCAATTTTACACCAAAGTACTTACTGCAAACCTAATGGAAACAACTTAGGTTAACTTCCCACATGATTCTGAGATGTCTGAAAGTTGTTTCATGCCTCTGGACATAAAGACAAAAATGTTGTTTTCTGAGTGCTTACAATGTTCTGACATAAAGTAGTGTACATTTCAATTTTCCACCAAAGAGCATATTGCAAACCTATTAGAAACATTTTAAGTTAACTTCCCACATGATTCTGAGTAGTTTGAAAGTTGTTCCATCCCTCTGTACAGCAAGACAAAAAAGTTGTTTTCTAAGTGCATGCAATGTTTGCAATTAAAGTAGTATACATTTGAATTTTCCACCAAAGTGCAGACTGCAAACCTGATAGAAAGACCTTAGCTTAACTTCCCACATGATTCTGAATGGTTTGAACGTTGTTTCATGCTTCTGAACAGCAAGACAAAAAAGTTGTTTTCCACGTGCATACAAAGCTCTGGTAATGCAAATAGTACACATTTCAACTTTACACCAAAGTACTTGCTGTTAACCTAATGGAAACACCTTAGTTTAACTTTCCACATGATTATGAGTAGTTTGAAAGTTTTTTCATGCATGTACACATCAGGACAAAAAAGTTGTTATCTCAGTGCATACAATGATGTGAGAATACTAATGGCATACATTTCAATTTTACACCAAAGTACTTACTGAAAACCTAATGGATACAGCTTAGCTTAACTTCCCACATGAGTATGAGCAGTTTGAAAGTTGTTTCATGCCTCTACACATCAAGACAAATAAGTTGTTATCTTAGTGCATACAAGGCTTTGACAATACTAATAGCATACATTTTAATTTTACACCAAAGCACTTTCTGCAAACCTAATGGAAACACCTTAGGTTTACTTTCCACATGATTATGAGCAGTTTGAAAGTTGTTTCATGCCTCTGGACATAAAGACAAAAATGTTGTTTTCTGAGTGCTTACAATGTTCTGACATAAAGTAGTGTACATTTCAATTTTCCACCAAAGAGCATATTGCAAACCTATTAGAAACATTTTAAGTTAACTTCCCACATGATTCTGAGTAGTTTGAAAGTTTTTTCATGCCTGTACACATCAGGACAAAAAAGTTGTTATCTCAGTGCATACAATGATGTGAGAATACTAATGGCATACATTTCAATTTTACACCAAAGTACTTACTGAAAACCTAATGGATACAGCTTAGGTTAACTTCCCACATGATTATGAGCAGTTTGAAAGTTGTTTCATGCCTCTACACATCAAGACAAATAAGTTGTTATCTTAGAGCATACAAGGTTTTGACAATACTAATAGCATACATTTTAATTTTACACCAAAGCACTTACTGCAAACCTAATGGAAACACCTTAGGTTAACTTCCCACATGATTCTGAGATGTCTGAAAGTTGTTTCATGCCTCTGGACATAAAGACAAAAAAGTTGTTTTCTGAGTGCTTACAATCTTCTGACATTAAAGTAGTGTACATTTCAATTTTCCACCAAAGAGCGTAGTGCAAACCTGATGGAAACATTTTAAGTTAACTTCCGACATGATTCTGAGTAGTTTGAATGTTGTTTCATCCCTCTGTACAGCAAGACAAAAAAGCTGTTTTCTAAGTGCATGCAATTCTTTGAAATTAAAGTATAATACATTTGAATTTTCCAACAAAGTGCAGAGTGCAAACCTGATGGAAACACCTTAGCTTAACCTCCCACATGATTCTGAATGGTTTGAAAGTTGCTTCATGCCTCTGAACAGGAAGATAAAAAAGTTGCTTTGTCAGTGCATACAATGCTCTGGGAATACAAATGGTACACATTTCAACTTTACACCAAAGTACTTGTGGCAAACCTAATGGAAACACCTTAGTTTAACTTTCCACATGATTATGAGTAGTTTGAAAGTTGTTTCATGCCTGTACACATCAGGACAAAAAAGTTGTTATCTCAGTGCATACAATGCTGTGACAATACTAATAGCATAGATTTCAATTTTACACCAAAGTACTTACTGCAAACCTAATGGAAACACCTTAGGTTAACTTCCCACATGATTCTGAGATGTCTGAAAGTTGTTTCATGCCTCTGGACATAAAGACAAAAATGTTGTTTTCTGAGTGCTTACAATGTTCTGACATAAAGTAGTGTACATTTCAATTTTCCACCAAAGAGCATATTGCAAACCTATTAGAAACATTTTAAGTTAACTTCCCACATGATTCTGAGTAGTTTGAAAGTTGTTCCATCCCTCTGTACAGCAAGACAAAAAAGTTGTTTTCTAAGTGCATGCAATGTTTGCAATTAAAGTAGTATACATTTGAATTTTCCACCAAAGTGCAGACTGCAAACCTGATAGAAAGACCTTAGCTTAACTTCCCACATGATTCTGAATGGTTTGAGAGTTGTTTCATGCTTCTGAACAGCAAGACAAAAAAGTTGTTTTCCACGTGCATACAAAGCTCTGGTAATGCAAATAGTACACATTTCAACTTTACACCAAAGTACTTGCTGTTAACCTAATGGAAACACCTTAGTTTAACTTTCCACATGATTATGAGTAGTTTGAAAGTTTTTTCATGCCTGTACACATCAGGACAAAAAAGTTGTTATCTCAGTGCATACAATGATGTGAGAATACTAATGGCATACATTTCAATTTTACACCAAAGCACTTACTGCAAACCTAATGGAAACACCTTAGGTTTACTTTCCACATGATTATGAGCAGTTTTAAAGTTCTTTCATGCCTCTACATATCAAGACAAAAAAGTTGTTATCTCAGTGCATACAATGTTCTAACATTAAAGTAGTATACATTTCAATTTTCCACCAAAGTACTTACTGCAAACCTAATGGAAACACCTTAGGTTTACTTCCCACATAATTCTGAGATGTCTGAAAGTTGTTTCATGCCTCTGGACAAAAAGACAAAAAAGTTGTTGTCTGAGTGCTTACTGTGTTCTGACATTAAAGTAGGGTACATTTCAATTTTCCACCAAAGAGCATACTACAAACCTGATGGAAACATTTTAAGTTAACTTCCCACATGATTCTGAGTAGTTTGAAAGTTGTTTCATCCCTCTGTACAGCAAGACAAAAAAGCTGTTTTCTAAGTGCATGCAATTCTTTGAAATTAATGTATCATACATTTGAATTTTCGAACAAAGTGCAGAGTGCAAACCTGATGGAAACACCTTCGCTTACACTCCCACATGATTCTGAATGGTTTGAAAGTTGCTTCATGCCTCTGAACAGGAAGATAAAAAAGTTGCTTTGTCAGAGCATACAATGCTCTGGGAATACAAATGGTACACATTTCAACTTTACACCAAAGTACTTGTGGCAAACCTAATTGAAACACCTTAGTTTAACTTTCCACATGATTATGAGTAGTTTGAAAGTTGTTTCATGCCTGTACACATCAGGACAAAAAAGTTGTTATCTCAGTGCATACAATGCTGTGACAATACTAATAGCATAGATTTCAATTTTACACCAAAGTACTTACTGCAAACCTAATGGAAACACCTTAGGTTAACTTCCCACATGATTCTGAGATGTCTGAAAGTTGTTTCATGCCTCTGGACATAAAGACAAAAATGTTGTTTTCTGAGTGCTTACAATGTTCTGACATAAAGTAGTGTACATTTCAATTTTCCACCAAAGAGCATAGTGCAAACCTGATGGAAACATTTTAAGTTAATTTCCCACATGATTCTGAGTAGTTTGAAAGTTGTTCCATCCCTCTGTACAGCAAGACAAAAAAGTTGTTTTCTAAGTGCATGCAATGTTTGCAATTAAAGTAGTATACATTTGAATTTTCCACCAAAGTGCAGACTGCAAACCTGATAGAAAGACCTTAGCTTAACTTCCCACATGATTCTGAATGGTTTGAACGTTGTTTCATGCTTCTGAACAGCAAGACAAAAAAGTTGTTTTCCAAGTGCATACAAAGCTCTGGTAATGCAAATAGTACACATTTCAACTTTACACCAAAGTACTTGCTGTTAACCTAATGGAAACACCTTAGTTTAACTTTCCACATGATTATGAGTAGTTTGAAAGTTTTTTCATGCCTGTACACATCAGGACAAAAAAGTTGTTATCTCAGTGCATACAATGATGTGAGAATACTAATGGCATACATTTCAATTTTACACCAAAGTACTTACTGAAAACCTAATGGATACAGCTTAGGTTAACTTCCCACATGATTATGAGCAGTTTGAAAGTTGTTTCATGCCTCTACACATCAAGACAAATAAGTTGTTATCTTAGTGCATACAAGGCTTTGACAATACTAATAGCATACATTTTAATTTTACACCAAAGTACTTACTGCAAACCTAATGGAAACACCTTAGGTTAACTTCCCACATGATTCTGAGATGTCTGAAAGTTGTTTCATGCCTCTGGACATAAAGACAAAAATGTTGTTTTCTGAGTGCTTACAATGTTCTGACTTAAAGTAGTGTACATTTCAATTTTCCACCAAAGAGCGTATTGCAAACCTATTAGAAACATTTTAAGTTAACTTCCCACATGATTCTGAGTAGTTTGAAAGTTTTTTCATGCCTGTACACATCAGGACAAAAAAGTTGTTATCTCAGTGCATACAATGATGTGAGAATACTAATGGCATACATTTCAATTTTACACCAAAGTACTTACTGAAAACCTAATGGATACAGCTTAGGTTAACTTCCCACATGATTATGAGCAGTTTGAAAGTTGTTTCATGCCTCTACACATCAAGACAAATAAGTTGTTATCTTAGTGCATACAAGGCTTTGACAATACTAATAGCATACATTTTAATTTTACACCAAAGCACTTACTGCAAACCTAATGGAAACACCTTAGGTTTACTTTCCACATGATTATGAGCAGTTTGAAAGTTGTTTCATGCCTCTACATATCAAGACAAAAAAGTTGTTATCTCAGTGCATACAATGTTCTAACATTAAAGTAGTATACATTTCAATTTTCCACCAAAGTACTTACTGCAAACCTAATGGAAACACCTTAGGTTAACTTCCCACATGATTCTGAGATGTCTGAAAGTTGTTTCATGCCTCTGGACATAAAGACAAAAATGTTTTTTTCTGAGTGCTTGCAATGTTCTGACATAAAGTAGTGTACATTTGAATTTTACACCAAAGTGCAGAGTGCAAACCTGATAGAAACACCTTAGCTTAACTTCCCACATGATTCTGAATGGTTTGAACGTTGTTTCATGCTTCTGAACAGCAAGACAAAAAAGTTGTTTTCTAAGTGCATACAAAGCTTTCGTAATGCAAATAGTACACATTTCAACTTTACACCAAAGTCCTTGCTGTAAACCTAATGGAAACACCTTAGTTTAACTTTCCACATGATTATGAGTAGTTTGAAAGTTTTTTCATGCCTGTACACATCAGGACAAAAAAGTTGTTATCTCAGTGCATACAATGATGTGAGAATACTAATGGCATACATTTCAATTTTACACCAAAGCACTTACTGCAAACCTACTGGAAAAACCTTAGGTTTACTTTCCACATGATTATGAGCAGTTTTAAAGTTGTTTCATGCCTCTACATATCAAGACAAAAAAGTTGTTATCTCAGTGCATACAATGTTCTAACATTAAAGTAGTATACATTTCAATTTTCCACCAAAGTACTTACTGCAAACCTAATGGAAACACCTTAGGTTCACTTCCCACATAATTCTGAGATGTCTGAAAGTTGTTTCATGCCTCTGGACAAAAAGACAAAAAAGTTGTTGTCTGAGTGCTTACTGTGTTCTGACATTAAAGTAGTGTACATTTCAATTTTCCACCAAAGAGCATAGTGCAAACCTGATGGAAACATTTTAAGTTAACTTCCCACATGATTCTGAGTAGTTTGAACGTTGTTTCATCCCTCTGTACAGCAAGACAAAAAAGCTGTTTTCTAAGTGCATGCAATTCTTTGAAATTAATGTATCATACATTTGAATTTTCCAACAAAGTGCAGAGTGCAAACCTGATGGAAACACCTTCGCTTAACCTCCCACATGATTCTGAATGGTTTGAAAGTTGCTTCATGCCTCTGAACAGGAAGATAAAAAAGTTGCTTTCTCAGTGCATACAATGCTCTGGGAATACAAATGGTACACATTTCAACTTTACACCAAAGTACTTGTGGCAAACCTAATGGAAACACCTTAGTTTAACTTTCCACATGATTATGAGTAGTTTGAAAGTTGTTTCATGCCTGTACACATCAGGACAAAAAAGTTGTTATCTCAGTGCATACAATGCTGTGACAATACTAATAGCATAGATTTCAATTTTACACCAAAGTACTTACTGCAAACCTAATGGAAACACCTTAGGTTAACTTCCCACATGATTCTGAGATGTCTGAAAGTTGTTTCATGCCTCTGGACATAAAGACAAAAATGTTGTTTTCTGAGTGCTTACAATGTTCTGACATAAAGTAGTGTACATTTCAATTTTCCACCAAAGAGCATATTGCAAACCTATTAGAAACATTTTAAGTTAACTTCCCACATGATTCTGAGTAGTTTGAAAGTTGTTCCATCCCTCTGTACAGCAAGACAAAAAAGTTGTTTTCTAAGTGCATGCAATGTTTGCAATTAAAGTAGTATACATTTGAATTTTCCACCAAAGTGCAGAGTGCAAACCTGATAGAAAGACCTTAGCTTAACTTCCCACATGATTCTGAATGGTTTGAACGTTGTTTCATGCTTCTGAACAGCAAGACAAAAAAGTTGTTTTCCAAGTGCATACAAAGCTTTGGTAATGCAAATAGTACACATTTCAAATTTACACCAAAGTACTTGCTGTTAACCTAATGGAAACACCTTAGTTTAACTTTCCACATGATTATGAGTAGTTTGAAAGTTTTTTCATGCCTGTACACATCAGGACAAAAAAGTTGTTATCTCAGTGCATACAATGATGTGAGAATACTAATGGCATACATTTCAATTTTACACCAAAGTACTTACTGAAAACCTAATGGATACAGCTTAGGTTAACTTCCCACATGATTATGAGCAGTTTGAAAGTTGTTCCATCCCTCTGTACAGCAAGACAAAAAAGTTGTTTTCTAAGTGCATGCAATGTTTGCAATTAAAGTAGTATACATTTGAATTTTCCACCAAAGTGCAGACTGCAAACCTGATAGAAAGACCTTAGCTTAACTTCCCACATGATTCTGAATGGTTTGAACGTTGTTTCATGCTTCTGAACAGCAAGACAAAAAAGTTGTTTTCCAAGTGCATACAAAGCTCTGGTAATGCAAATAGTACACATTTCAACTTTACACCAAAGTACTTGCTGTTAACCTAATGGAAACACCTTAGTTTAACTTTCCACATGATTATGAGTAGTTTGAAAGTTTTTTCATGCCTGTACACATCAGGACAAAAAAGTTGTTATCTCAGTGCATACAATGATGTGAGAATACTAATGGCATACATTTCAATTTTACACCAAAGTACTTACTGAAAACCTAATGGATACAGCTTAGGTTAACTTCCCACATGATTATGAGCAGTTTGAAAGTTGTTTCATGCCTCTACACATCAAGACAAATAAGTTGTTATCTTAGTGCATACAAGGCTTTGACAATACTAATAGCATACATTTTAATTTTACACCAAAGTACTTACTGCAAACCTAATGGAAACACCTTAGGTTAACTTCCCACATGATTCTGAGATGTCTGAAAGTTGTTTCATGCCTCTGGACATAAAGACAAAAATGTTGTTTTCTGAGTGCTTACAATGTTCTGACTTAAAGTAGTGTACATTTCAATTTTCCACCAAAGAGCGTATTGCAAACCTATTAGAAACATTTTAAGTTAACTTCCCACATGATTCTGAGTAGTTTGAAAGTTTTTTCATGCCTGTACACATCAGGACAAAAAAGTTGTTATCTCAGTGCATACAATGATGTGAGAATACTAATGGCATACATTTCAATTTTACACCAAAGTACTTACTGAAAACCTAATGGATACAGCTTAGGTTAACTTCCCACATGATTATGAGCAGTTTGAAAGTTGTTTCATGCCTCTACACATCAAGACAAATAAGTTGTTATCTTAGTGCATACAAGGCTTTGACAATACTAATAGCATACATTTTAATTTTACACCAAAGCACTTACTGCAAACCTAATGGAAACACCTTAGGTTTACTTTCCACATGATTATGAGCAGTTTGAAAGTTGTTTCATGCCTCTACATATCAAGACAAAAAAGTTGTTATCTCAGTGCATACAATGTTCTAACATTAAAGTAGTATACATTTCAATTTTCCACCAAAGTACTTACTGCAAACCTAATGGAAACACCTTAGGTTAACTTCCCACATGATTCTGAGATGTCTGAAAGTTGTTTCATGCCTCTGGACATAAAGACAAAAATGTTTTTTTCTGAGTGCTTGCAATGTTCTGACATAAAGTAGTGTACATTTGAATTTTACACCAAAGTGCAGAGTGCAAACCTGATAGAAACACCTTAGCTTAACTTCCCACATGATTCTGAATGGTTTGAACGTTGTTTCATGCTTCTGAACAGCAAGACAAAAAAGTTGTTTTCTAAGTGCATACAAAGCTTTCGTAATGCAAATAGTACACATTTCAACTTTACACCAAAGTCCTTGCTGTAAACCTAATGGAAACACCTTAGTTTAACTTTCCACATGATTATGAGTAGTTTGAAAGTTTTTTCATGCCTGTACACATCAGGACAAAAAAGTTGTTATCTCAGTGCATACAATGATGTGAGAATACTAATGGCATACATTTCAATTTTACACCAAAGCACTTACTGCAAACCTACTGGAAAAACCTTAGGTTTACTTTCCACATGATTATGAGCAGTTTTAAAGTTGTTTCATGCCTCTACATATCAAGACAAAAAAGTTGTTATCTCAGTGCATACAATGTTCTAACATTAAAGTAGTATACATTTCAATTTTCCACCAAAGTACTTACTGCAAACCTAATGGAAACACCTTAGGTTCACTTCCCACATAATTCTGAGATGTCTGAAAGTTGTTTCATGCCTCTGGACAAAAAGACAAAAAAGTTGTTGTCTGAGTGCTTACTGTGTTCTGACATTAAAGTAGTGTACATTTCAATTTTCCACCAAAGAGCATAGTGCAAACCTGATGGAAACATTTTAAGTTAACTTCCCACATGATTCTGAGTAGTTTGAACGTTGTTTCATCCCTCTGTACAGCAAGACAAAAAAGCTGTTTTCTAAGTGCATGCAATTCTTTGAAATTAATGTATCATACATTTGAATTTTCCAACAAAGTGCAGAGTGCAAACCTGATGGAAACACCTTCGCTTAACCTCCCACATGATTCTGAATGGTTTGAAAGTTGCTTCATGCCTCTGAACAGGAAGATAAAAAAGTTGCTTTCTCAGTGCATACAATGCTCTGGGAATACAAATGGTACACATTTCAACTTTACACCAAAGTACTTGTGGCAAACCTAATGGAAACACCTTAGTTTAACTTTCCACATGATTATGAGTAGTTTGAAAGTTGTTTCATGCCTGTACACATCAGGACAAAAAAGTTGTTATCTCAGTGCATACAATGCTGTGACAATACTAATAGCATAGATTTCAATTTTACACCAAAGTACTTACTGCAAACCTAATGGAAACACCTTAGGTTAACTTCCCACATGATTCTGAGATGTCTGAAAGTTGTTTCATGCCTCTGGACATAAAGACAAAAATGTTGTTTTCTGAGTGCTTACAATGTTCTGACATAAAGTAGTGTACATTTCAATTTTCCACCAAAGAGCATATTGCAAACCTATTAGAAACATTTTAAGTTAACTTCCCACATGATTCTGAGTAGTTTGAAAGTTGTTCCATCCCTCTGTACAGCAAGACAAAAAAGTTGTTTTCTAAGTGCATGCAATGTTTGCAATTAAAGTAGTATACATTTGAATTTTCCACCAAAGTGCAGAGTGCAAACCTGATAGAAAGACCTTAGCTTAACTTCCCACATGATTCTGAATGGTTTGAACGTTGTTTCATGCTTCTGAACAGCAAGACAAAAAAGTTGTTTTCCAAGTGCATACAAAGCTTTGGTAATGCAAATAGTACACATTTCAAATTTACACCAAAGTACTTGCTGTTAACCTAATGGAAACACCTTAGTTTAACTTTCCACATGATTATGAGTAGTTTGAAAGTTTTTTCATGCCTGTACACATCAGGACAAAAAAGTTGTTATCTCAGTGCATACAATGATGTGAGAATACTAATGGCATACATTTCAATTTTCCACCAAAGTACTTACTGCAAACCTAATGGAAACACCTTAGGTTTACTTCCCACATAATTCTGAGATGTCTGAAAGTTGTTTCATGCCTCTGGACAAAAAGACAAAAAAGTTGTTGTCTGAGTGCTTACTGTGTTCTGACATTAAAGTAGTGTACATTTCAATTTTCCACCAAAGAGCATACTACAAACCTGATGGAAACATTTTAAGTTAACTTCCCACATGATTCTGAGTAGTTTGAAAGTTGTTTCATCCCTCTGTACAGCAAGACAAAAAAGCTGTTTTCTAAGTGCATGCAATTCTTTGAAATTAATGTATCATACATTTGAATTTTCGAACAAAGTGCAGAGTGCAAACCTGATGGAAACACCTTCGCTTACACTCCCACATGATTCTGAATGGTTTGAAAGTTGCTTCATGCCTCTGAACAGGAAGATAAAAAAGTTGCTTTGTCAGAGCATACAATGCTCTGGGAATACAAATGGTACACATTTCAACTTTACACCAAAGTACTTGTGGCAAACCTAATGGAAACACCTTAGTTTAACTTTCCACATGATTATGAGTAGTTTGAAAGTTGTTTCATGCCTGTACACATCAGGACAAAAAAGTTGTTATCTCAGTGCATACAATGCTGTGACAATACTAATAGCATAGATTTCAATTTTACACCAAAGTACTTACTGCAAACCTAATGGAAACACCTTAGGTTAACTTCCCACATGATTCTGAGATGTCTGAAAGTTGTTTCATGCCTCTGGACATAAAGACAAAAATGTTGTTTTCTGAGTGCTTACAATGTTCTGACATAAAGTAGTGTACATTTCAATTTTCCACCAAAGAGCATAGTGCAAACCTGATGGAAACATTTTAAGTTAATTTCCCACATGATTCTGAGTAGTTTGAAAGTTGTTCCATCCCTCTGTACAGCAAGACAAAAAAGTTGTTTTCTAAGTGCATGCAATGTTTGCAATTAAAGTAGTATACATTTGAATTTTCCACCAAAGTGCAGACTGCAAACCTGATAGAAAGACCTTAGCTTAACTTCCCACATGATTCTGAATGGTTTGAACGTTGTTTCATGCTTCTGAACAGCAAGACAAAAAAGTTGTTTTCCAAGTGCATACAAAGCTCTGGTAATGCAAATAGTACACATTTCAACTTTACACCAAAGTACTTGCTGTTAACCTAATGGAAACAACTTAGTTTAACTTTCCACATGATTATGAGTAGTTTGAAAGTTTTTTCATGCCTGTACACATCAGGACAAAAAAGTTGTTATCTCAGTGCATACAATGATGTGAGAATACTAATGGCATACATTTCAATTTTACACCAAAGTACTTACTGAAAACCTAATGGATACAGCTTAGGTTAACTTCTCACATGATTATGAGCAGTTTGAAAGTTGTTTCATGCCTCTACACATCAAGACAAAAAAGTTGTTATCTCAGTGCATACAATGTTCTAACATTAAAGTAGTATACATTTCAATTTTCCACCAAAGTACTTACTGCAAACCTAATGGAAACACCTTAGGTTTACTTCCCACATAATTCTGAGATGTCTGAAAGTTGTTTCATGCCTCTGGACAAAAAGACAAAAAAGTTGTTGTCTGAGTGCTTACTGTGTTCTGACATTAAAGTAGTGTACATTTCAATTTTCCACCAAAGAGCATACTACAAACCTGATGGAAACATTTTAAGTTAACTTCCCACATGATTCTGAGTAGTTTGAAAGTTGTTTCATCCCTCTGCACAGCAAGACAAAAAAGCTGTTTTCTAAGTGCATGCAATTTTTTGAAATTAATGTATCATACATTTGAATTTTCGAACAAAGTGCAGAGTGCAAACCTGATGGAAACACCTTCGCTTACACTCCCACATGATTCTGAATGGTTTGAAAGTTGCTTCATGCCTCTGAACAGGAAGATAAAAAAGTTGCTTTGTCAGAGCATACAATGCTCTGGGAATACAAATGGTACACATTTCAACTTTACACCAAAGTACTTGTGGCAAACCTAATGGAAACACCTTAGTTTAACTTTCCACATGATTATGAGTAGTTTGAAAGTTGTTTCATGCCTGTACACATCAGGACAAAAAAGTTGTTATCTCAGTGCATACAATGCTGTGACAATACTAATAGCATAGATTTCAATTTTACACCAAAGTACTTACTGCAAACCTAATGGAAACACCTTAGGTTAACTTCCCACATGATTCTGAGATGTCTGAAAGTTGTTTCATGCCTCTGGACATAAAGACAAAAATGTTGTTTTCTGAGTGCTTACAATTTTCTGACATAAAGTAGTGTACATTTCAATTTTCCACCAAAGAGCATAGTGCAAACCTGATGGAAACATTTTAAGTTAATTTCCCACATGATTCTGAGTAGTTTGAAAGTTGTTCCATCCCTCTGTACAGCAAGACAAAAAAGTTGTTTTCTAAGTGCATGCAATGTTTGCAATTAAAGTAGTATACATTTGAATTTTCCACCAAAGTGCAGACTGCAAACCTGATAGAAAGACCTTAGCTTAACTTCCCACATGATTCTGAATGGTTTGAACGTTGTTTCATGCTTCTGAACAGCAAGACAAAAAAGTTGTTTTCCAAGTGCATACAAAGCTCTGGTAATGCAAATAGTACACATTTCAACTTTACACCAAAGTACTTGCTGTTAACCTAATGGAAACACCTTAGTTTAACTTTCCACATGATTATGAGTAGTTTGAAAGTTTTTTCATGCCTGTACACATCAGGACAAAAAAGTTGTTATCTCAGTGCATACAATGATGTGAGAATACTAATGGCATACATTTCAATTTTACACCAAAGTACTTACTGAAAACCTAATGGATACAGCTTAGGTTAACTTCTCACATGATTATGAGCAGTTTGAAAGTTGTTTCATGCCTCTACACATCAAGACAAATAAGTTGTTATCTTAGTGCATACAAGGCTTTGACAATACTAATAGCATACATTTTAATTTTACACCAAAGTACTTACTGCAAACCTAATGGAAACACCTTAGGTTAACTTCCCACATGATTCTGAGATGTCTGAAAGTTGTTTCATGCCTCTGGACATAAAGACAAAAATGTTGTTTTCTGAGTGCTTACAATGTTCTGACATAAAGTAGTGTACATTTCAATTTTCCACCAAAGAGCATATTGCAAACCTATTAGAAACATTTTAAGTTAACTTCCCACATGATTCTGAGTAGTTTGAAAGTTTTTTCATGCCTGTACACATCAGGACAAAAAAGTTGTTATCTCAGTGCATACAATGATGTGAGAATACTAATGGCATACATTTCAATTTTACACCAAAGTACTTACTGAAAACCTAATGGATACAGCTTAGGTTAACTTCCCACATGATTATGAGCAGTTTGAAAGTTGTTTCATGCCTCTACACATCAAGACAAATAAGTTGTTATCTTAGTGCATACAAGGCTTTGACAATACTAATAGCATACATTTTAATTTTACACCAAAGCACTTACTGCAAACCTAATGGAAACACCTTAGGTTAACTTCCCACATGATTCTGAGATGTCTGAAAGTTGTTTCATGCCTCTGGACATAAAGACAAAAAAGTTGTTTTCTGAGTGCTTACAATCTTCTGACATTAAAGTAGTGTACATTTCAATTTTCCACCAAAGAGCGTAGTGCAAACCTGATGGAAACATTTTAAGTTAACTTCCGACATGATTCTGAGTAGTTTGAATGTTGTTTCATCCCTCTGTACAGCAAGACAAAAAAGCTGTTTTCTAAGTGCATGCAATTCTTTGAAATTAAAGTATAATACATTTGAATTTTCCAACAAAGTGCAGAGTGCAAACCTGATGGAAACACCTTAGCTTAACCTCCCACATGATTCTGAATGGTTTGAAAGTTGCTTCATGCCTCTGAACAGGAAGATAAAAAAGTTGCTTTGTCAGTGCATACAATGCTCTGGGAATACAAATGGTACACATTTCAACTTTACACCAAAGTACTTGTGGCAAACCTAATGGAAACACCTTAGTTTAACTTTCCACATGATTATGAGTAGTTTGAAAGTTTTTTCATGCCTGTACACATCAGGACAAAAAAGTTGTTATCTCAGTGCATACAATGATGTGAGAATACTAATGGCATACATTTCAATTTTACACCAAAGTACTTACTGAAAACCTAATGGATACAGCTTAGGTTAACTTCTCACATGATTATGAGCAGTTTGAAAGTTGTTTCATGCCTCTACACATCAAGACAAATAAGTTGTTATCTTAGTGCATACAAGGCTTTGACAATACTAATAGCATACATTTTAATTTTACACCAAAGTACTTACTGCAAACCTAATGGAAACACCTTAGGTTAACTTCCCACATGATTCTGAGATGTCTGAAAGTTGTTTCATGCCTCTGGACATAAAGACAAAAATGTTGTTTTCTGAGTGCTTACAATGTTCTGACATAAAGTAGTGTACATTTCAATTTTCCACCAAAGAGCATATTGCAAACCTATTAGAAACATTTTAAGTTAACTTCCCACATGATTCTGAGTAGTTTGAAAGTTTTTTCATGCCTGTACACATCAGGACAAAAAAGTTGTTATCTCAGTGCATACAATGATGTGAGAATACTAATGGCATACATTTCAATTTTACACCAAAGTACTTACTGAAAACCTAATGGATACAGCTTAGGTTAACTTCCCACATGATTATGAGCAGTTTGAAAGTTGTTTCATGCCTCTACACATCAAGACAAATAAGTTGTTATCTTAGTGCATACAAGGCTTTGACAATACTAATAGCATACATTTTAATTTTACACCAAAGCACTTACTGCAAACCTAATGGAAACACCTTAGGTTAACTTCCCACATGATTCTGAGATGTCTGAAAGTTGTTTCATGCCTCTGGACATAAAGACAAAAAAGTTGTTTTCTGAGTGCTTACAATCTTCTGACATTAAAGTAGTGTACATTTCAATTTTCCACCAAAGAGCGTAGTGCAAACCTGATGGAAACATTTTAAGTTAACTTCCGACATGATTCTGAGTAGTTTGAATGTTGTTTCATCCCTCTGTACAGCAAGACAAAAAAGCTGTTTTCTAAGTGCATGCAATTCTTTGAAATTAAAGTATAATACATTTGAATTTTCCAACAAAGTGCAGAGTGCAAACCTGATGGAAACACCTTAGCTTAACCTCCCACATGATTCTGAATGGTTTGAAAGTTGCTTCATGCCTCTGAACAGGAAGATAAAAAAGTTGCTTTGTCAGTGCATACAATGCTCTGGGAATACAAATGGTACACATTTCAACTTTACACCAAAGTACTTGTGGCAAACCTAATGGAAACACCTTAGTTTAACTTTCCACATGATTATGAGTAGTTTGAAAGTTGTTTCATGCCTGTACACATCAGGACAAAAAAGTTGTTATCTCAGTGCATACAATGCTGTGACAATACTAATAGCATAGATTTCAATTTTACACCAAAGTACTTACTGCAAACCTAATGGAAACACCTTAGGTTAACTTCCCACATGATTCTGAGATGTCTGAAAGTTGTTTCATGCCTCTGGACATAAAGACAAAAATGTTGTTTTCTGAGTGCTTACAATGTTCTGACATAAAGTAGTGTACATTTCAATTTTCCACCAAAGAGCATATTGCAAACCTATTAGAAACATTTTAAGTTAACTTCCCACATGATTCTGAGTAGTTTGAAAGTTGTTCCATCCCTCTGTACAGCAAGACAAAAAAGTTGTTTTCTAAGTGCATGCAATGTTTGCAATTAAAGTAGTATACATTTGAATTTTCCACCAAAGTGCAGACTGCAAACCTGATAGAAAGACCTTAGCTTAACTTCCCACATGATTCTGAATGGTTTGAATGTTGTTTCATGCTTCTGAACAGCAAGACAAAAAAGTTGTTTTCCAAGTGCATACAAAGCTCTGGTAATGCAAATAGTACACATTTCAACTTTACACCAAAGTACTTGCTGTTAACCTAATGGAAACACCTTAGTTTAACTTTCCACATGATTATGAGTAGTTTGAAAGTTTTTTCATGCCTGTACACATCAGGACAAAAAAGTTGTTATCTCAGTGCATACAATGATGTGAGAATACTAATGGCATACATTTCAATTTTACACCAAAGCACTTACTGCAAACTACTGGAAACACCTTAGGTTTACTTTCCACATGATTATGAGCAGTTTTAAAGTTGTTTCATGCCTCTACATATCAAGACAAAAAAGTTGTTATCTCAGTGCATACAATGTTCTAACATTAAAGTAGTATACATTTCAATTTTCCACCAAAGTACTTACTGCAAACCTAATGGAAACACCTTAGGTTCACTTCCCACATAATTCTGAGATGTCTGAAAGTTGTTTCATGCCTCTGGACAAAAAGACAAAAAAGTTGTTGTCTGAGTGCTTACTGTGTTCTGACATTAAAGTAGTGTACATTTCAATTTTCCACCAAAGAGCATAGTGCAAACCTGATGGAAACATTTTAAGTTAACTTCCCACATGATTCTGAGTAGTTTGAAAGTTGTTTCATCCCTCTGTACAGCAAGACAAAAAAGCTGTTTTCTAAGTGCATGCAATTCTTTGAAATTAATGTATCATACATTTGAATTTTCCAACAAAGTGCAGAGTGCAAACCTGATGGAAACACCTTCGCTTAACCTCCCACATGATTCTGAATGGTTTGAAAGTTGCTTCATGCCTCTGAACAGGAAGATAAAAAAGTTGCTTTGTCAGTGCATACAATGCTCTGGGAATACAAATGGTACACATTTCAACTTTACACCAAAGTACTTGTGGCAAACCTAATGGAAACACCTTAGTTTAACTTTCCACATGATTATGAGTAGTTTGAAAGTTGTTTCATGCCTGTACACATCAGGACAAAAAAGTTGTTATCTCAGTGCATACAATGCTGTGACAATACTAATAGCATAGATTTCAATTTTACACCAAAGTACTTACTGCAAACCTAATGGAAACACCTTAGGTTAACTTCCCACATGATTCTGAGATGTCTGAAAGTTGTTTCATGCCTCTGGACATAAAGACAAAAATGTTGTTTTCTGAGTGCTTACAATGTTCTGACATAAAGTAGTGTACATTTCAATTTTCCACCAAAGAGCATATTGCAAACCTATTAGAAACATTTTAAGTTAACTTCCCACATGATTCTGAGTAGTTTGAAAGTTGTTCCATCCCTCTGTACAGCAAGACAAAAAAGTTGTTTTCTAAGTGCATGCAATGTTTGCAATTAAAGTAGTATACATTTGAATTTTCCACCAAAGTGCAGAGTGCAAACCTGATAGAAAGACCTTAACTTAACTTCCCACATGATTCTGAATGGTTTGAACGTTGTTTCATGCTTCTGAACAGCAAGACAAAAAAGTTGTTTTCCAAGTGCATACAAAGCTTTGGTAATGCAAATAGTACACATTTCAACTTTACACCAAAGTACTTGCTGTTAACCTAATGGAAACACCTTAGTTTAACTTTCCACATGATTATGAGTAGTTTGAAAGTTTTTTCATGCCTGTACACATCAGGACAAAAAAGTTGTTATCTCAGTGCATACAATGATGTGAGAATACTAATGGCATACATTTCAATTTTACACCAAAGTACTTACTGAAAACCTAATGGATACAGCTTAGGTTAACTTCCCACATGATTATGAGCAGTTTGAAAGTTGTTTCATGCCTCTACACATCAAGACAAATAAGTTGTTATCTTAGTGCATACAAGGCTTTGACAATACTAATAGCATACATTTTAATTTTACACCAAAGCACTTACTGCAAACCTAATGGAAACACCTTAGGTTTACTTTCCACATGATTATGAGCAGTTTTAAAGTTCTTTCATGCCTCTACATATCAAGACAAAAAAGTTGTTATCTCAGTGCATACAATGTTCTAACATTAAAGTAGTATACATTTCAATTTTCCACCAAAGTACTTACTGCAAACCTAATGGAAACACCTTAGGTTCACTTCCCACATAATTCTGAGATGTCTGAAAGTTGTTTCATGCCTCTGGAGAAAAAGACAAAAAAGTTGCTGTCTGAGTGCTTACTGTGTTCTGACATTAAAGTAGTGTACATTTCAATTTTCCACCAAAGAGCATACTACAAACCTGATGGAAACATTTTAAGTTAACTTCCCACATGATTCTGAGTAGTTTGAAAGTTGTTTCATCCCTCTGTACAGCAAGACAAGAAAGCTGTTTTCTAAGTGCATGCAATTCTTTGAAATTAATGTATCATACATTTGAATTTTCGAACAAAGTGCAGAGTGCAAACCTGATGGAAACACCTTCGCTTAACCTCCCACATGATTCTGAATGGTTTGAAAGTTGCTTCATGCCTCTGAACAGGAAGATAAAAAAGTTGCTTTGTCAGAGCATACAATGCTCTGGGAATACAAATGGTACACATTTCAACTTTACACCAAAGTACTTGTGGCAAATCTAATGGTAACACCTTAGTTTAACTTTCCACATGATTATGAGTAGTTTGAAAGTTGTTTCATGCCTGTACACATCAGGACAAAAAAGTTGTTATCTCAGTGCATACAATGCTGTGACAATACTAATAGCATAGATTTCAATTTTACACCAAAGTACTTACTGCAAACCTAATGGAAACACTTTAGGTTCACTTCCCACATAATTCTGAGATGTCTGAAAGTTGTTTCATGCCTCTGGACAAAAAGACAAAAAAGTTGTTGTCTGAGTGCTTACTGTGTTCTGACATTAAAGTAGTGTACATTTCAATTTTCCACCAAAGAGCATATGGCAAACCTATTAGAAACATTTTAAGTTAACTTCCCACATGATTCTGAGTAGTTTGAAAGTTGTTCCATCCCTCTGTACAGCAAGACAAAAAAGTTGTTTTCTAAGTGCATGCAATGTTTGCAATTAAAGTAGTATACATTTGAATTTTCCACCAAAGTGCAGACTGCAAACCTGATAGAAAGACCTTAGCTTAACTTCCCACATGATTCTGAATGGTTTGAACGTTGTTTCATGCTTCTGAACAGCAAGACAAAAAAGTTGTTTTCCAAGTGCATACAAAGCTCTGGTAATGCAAATAGTACACATTTCAACTTTACACCAAAGTACTTGCTGTTAACCTAATGGAAACACCTTAGTTTAACTTTCCACATGATTATGAGTAGTTTGAAAGTTTTTTCATGCATGTACACATCAGGACAAAAAAGTTGTTATCTCAGTGCATACAATGATGTGAGAATACTAATGGCATACATTTCAATTTTACACCAAAGTACTTACTGAAAACCTAATGGATACAGCTTAGGTTAACTTCCCACATGATTATGAGCAGTTTGAAAGTTGTTTCATGCCTCTACACATCAAGACAAATAAGTTGTTATCTTAGTGCATACAAGGCTTTGACAATACTAATAGCATACATTTTAATTTTACACCAAAGCACTTACTGCAAACCTAATGGAAACACCTTAGGTTTACTTTCCACATGATTATGAGCAGTTTGAAAGTTGTTTCATGCCTCTACATATCAAGACAAAAAAGTTGTTATCTCAGTGCATACAATGTTCTAACATTAAAGTAGTATACATTTCAATTTTCCACCAAAGTACTTACTGCAAACCTAATGGAAACACCTTAGGTTCACTTCCCACATAATTCTGAGATGTCTGAAAGTTGTTTCATGCCTCTGGACAAAAAGACAAAAAAGTTGTTGTCTGAGTGCTTACTGTGTTATGACATTAAAGTAGTGTACATTTCAATTTTCCACCAAAGAGCATAGAGCAAACCTGATGGAAACATTTTAAGTTAACTTCCCACATGATTCTGAGTAGTTTGAAAGTTGTTTCATCCCTCTGTACAGCAAGACAAAAAAGCTGTTTTCTAAGTGCATGCAATTCTTTCAAATTAATGTATCATACATTTGAATTTTCCAACAAAGTGCAGAGTGCAAACCTGATGGAAACACCTTCGCTTAACCTCCCACATGATTCTGAATGGTTTGAAAGTTACTTCATGCCTCTGAACAGCAAGAGAAAAAAGTTGCTTTGTCAGTGCATACAATGCTCTGGGAATACAAATGGTACACATTTCAACTTTACACCAAAGTACTTACTGCAAACCTAATGGAAACACCTTAGGTTAACTTCCCACATGATTCTGAGATGTCTGAAAGTTGTTTCATGCCTCTGGACATAAAGACAAAAATGTTGTTTTCTGAGTGCTTACAATGTTCTGACATAAAGTAGTGTACATTTCAATTTTCCACCAAAGAGCATATTGCAAACCTATTAGAAACATTTTAAGTTAACTTCCCACATGATTCTGAGTAGTTTGAAAGTTGTTCCATCCCTCTGTACAGCAAGACAAAAAAGTTGTTTTCTAAGTGCATGCAATGCTTGCAATTAAAGTAGTATACATTTGAATTTTCCACCAAAGTGCAGACTGCAAACCTGATAGAAAGACCTTAGCTTAACTTCCCACATGATTCTGAATGGTTTGAACGTTGTTTCATGCTTCTGAACAGCAAGACAAAAAAGTTGTTTTCCAAGTGCATACAAAGCTCTGGTAATGCAAATAGTACACATTTCAACTTTACACCAAAGTACTTGCTGTTAACCTAATGGAAACACCTTAGTTTAACTTTCCACATGATTATGAGTAGTTTGAAAGTTTTTTCATGCCTGTACACATCAGGACAAAAAAGTTGTTATCTCAGTGCATACAATGATGTGAGAATACTAATGGCATACATTTCAATTTTACAACAAAGTACTTACTGAAAACCTAATGGATACAGCTTAGGTTAACTTCCCACATGATTATGAGCAGTTTGAAAGTTGTTTCATGCCTCTACACATCAAGACAAATAAGTTGTTATCTTAGTGCATACAAGGCTTTGACAATACTAATAGCATACATTTTAATTTTACACCAAAGTACTTACTGCAAACCTAATGGAAACACCTTAGGTTAACTTCCCACATGATTCTGAGATATCTGAAAGTTGTTTCATGCCTCTGGACATAAAGACAAAAATGTTGTTTTCTGAGTGCTTACAATGTTCTGACTTAAAGTAGTGTACATTTCAATTTTCCACCAAAGAGCATATTGCAAACCTATTAGAAACATTTTAAGTTAACTTCCCACATGATTCTGAGTAGTTTGAAAGTTTTTTCATGCCTGTACACATCAGGACAAAAAAGTTGTTATCTCAGTGCATACTATGATGTGAGAATACTAATGGCATACATTTCAATTTTACACCAAAGTACTTACTGAAAACCTAATAGATACAGCTTAGGTTAACTTCCCACATGATTATGAGCAGTTTGAAAGTTGTTTCATGCCTCTACACATCAAGACAAATAAGTTGTTATCTTAGTGCATACAAGGCTTTGACAATACTAATAGCATACATTTTAATTTTACACCAAAGCACTTACTGCAAACCTAATGGAAACACCTTAGGTTTACTTTCCACATGATTATGAGCAGTTTTAAAGTTCTTTCATGCCTCTACATATCAAGACAAAAAAGTTGTTATCTCAGTGCATACAATGTTCTAACATTAAAGTAGTATACATTTCAATTTTCCACCAAAGTACTTACTGCAAACCTAATGGAAACACCTTAGGTTCACTTCCCACATAATTCTGAGATGTCTGAAAGTTGTTTCATGCCTCTGGACAAAAAGACAAAAAAGTTGTTGTCTGAGTGCTTACTGTGTTATGACATTAAAGTAGTGTACATTTCAATTTTCCACCAAAGAGCATAGTGCAAACCTGATGGAAACATTTTAAGTTAACTTCCCACATGATTCTGAGTAGTTTGAAAGTTGTTTCATCCCTCTGTACAGCAAGACAAAAAAGCTGTTTTCTAAGTGCATGCAATTCTTTGAAATTAATGTATCATACATTTGAATTTTCCAACAAAGTCCAGAGTGCAAACCTGATGGAAACACCTTCGCTTAACCTCCCACATGATTCTGAATGGTTTGAAAGTTGCTTCATGCCTCTGAACAGCAAGAGAAAAAAGTTGCTTTGTCAGTGCATACAATGCTCTGGGAATACAAATGGTACACATTTCAACTTTACACCAAAGTACTTGTGGCAAACCTAATGGAAACACCTTAGTTTAACTTTCCACATGATTATGAGTAGTTTGAAAGTTGTTTCATGCCTGTACACATCAGGACAAAAAAGTTGTTATCTCAGTGCATACAATGCTGTGACAATACTAATAGCATAGATTTCAATTTTACACCAAAGTACTTACTGCAAACCTAATGGAAACACCTTAGGTTAACTTCCCACATGATTCTGAGATGTCTGAAAGTTGTTTCATGCCTCTGGACATAAAGACAAAAAAGTTGTTTTCTGAGTGCTTACAATCTTCTGACATTAAAGTAGTGTACATTTCAATTTTCCACCAAAGAGCGTAGTGCAAACCTGATGGAAACATTTTAAGTTAACTTCCGACATGATTCTGAGTAGTTTGAATGTTGTTTCATCCCTCTGTACAGCAAGACAAAAAAGCTGTTTTCTAAGTGCATGCAATTCTTTGAAATTAAAGTATAATACATTTGAATTTTCCAACAAAGTGCAGAGTGCAAACCTGATGGAAACACCTTAGCTTAACCTCCCACATGATTCTGAATGGTTTGAAAGTTGCTTCATGCCTCTGAACAGGAAGATAAAAAAGTTGCTTTGTCAGTGCATACAATGCTCTGGGAATACAAATGGTACACATTTCAACTTTACACCAAAGTACTTGTGGCAAACCTAATGGAAACACCTTAGTTTAACTTTCCACATGATTATGAGTAGTTTGAAAGTTGTTTCATGCCTGTACACATCAGGACAAAAAAGTTGTTATCTCAGTGCATACAATGCTGTGACAATACTAATAGCATAGATTTCAATTTTACACCAAAGTACTTACTGCAAACCTAATGGAAACACCTTAGGTTAACTTCCCACATGATTCTGAGATGTCTGAAAGTTGTTTCATGCCTCTGGACATAAAGACAAAAATGTTGTTTTCTGAGTGCTTACAATGTTCTGACATAAAGTAGTGTACATTTCAATTTTCCACCAAAGAGCATATTGCAAACCTGATGGAAACATTTTAAGTTAACTTCCCACATGATTCTGAGTAGTTTGAAAGTTGTTCCATCCCTCTGTACAGCAAGACAAAAAAGTTGTTTTCTAAGTGCATGCAATGTTTGCAATTAAAGTAGTATACATTTGAATTTTCCACCAAAGTGCAGACTGCAAACCTGATAGAAAGACCTTAGCTTAACTTCCCACATGATTCTGAATGGTTTGAACGTTGTTTCATGCTTCTGAACAGCAAGACAAAAAAGTTGTTTTCCAAGTGCATACAAAGCTCTGGTAATGCAAATAGTACACATTTCAACTTTACACCAAAGTACTTGCTGTTAACCTAATGGAAACACCTTAGTTTAACTTTCCACATGATTATGAGTAGTTTGAAAGTTTTTTCATGCCTGTACACATCAGGACAAAAAAGTTGTTATCTCAGTGCATACAATGATGTGAGAATACTAATGGCATACATTTCAATTTTACACCAAAGTACTTACTGAAAACCTAATGGATACAGCTTAGGTTAACTTCCCACATGATTATGAGCAGTTTGAAAGTTGTTTCATGCCTCTACACATCAAGACAAATAAGTTGTTATCTTAGTGCATACAGGGCTTTGACAATACTAATAGCATACATTTTAATTTTACACCAAAGTACTTACTGCAAACCTAATGGAAACACCTTAGGTTAACTTCCCACATGATTCTGAATGGTTTGAAAGTTGCTTCATGCCTCTGAACAGGAAGATAAAAAAGTTGCTTTGTCAGTGCATACAATGCTCTGGGAATACAAATGGTACACATTTCAACTTTACACCAAAGTACTTGTGGCAAACCTAATGGAAACACCTTAGTTTAACTTTCCACATGATTATGAGTAGTTTGAAAGTTGTTTCATGCCTGTACACATCAGGACAAAAAAGTTGTTATCTCAGTGCATACAATGCTGTGACAATACTAATAGCATAGATTTCAATTTTACACCAAAGTACTTACTGCAAACCTAATGGAAACACCTTAGGTTAACTTCCCACATGATTCTGAGATGTCTGAAAGTTGTTTCATGCCTCTGGACATAAAGACAAAAATGTTGTTTTCTGAGTGCTTACAATGTTCTGACATAAAGTAGTGTACATTTCAATTTTCCACCAAAGAGCATATTGCAAACCTATTAGAAACATTTTAAGTTAACTTCCCACATGATTCTGAGTAGTTTGAAAGTTGTTCCATCCCTCTGTACAGCAAGACAAAAAAGTTGTTTTCTAAGTGCATGCAATGTTTGCAATTAAAGTAGTATACATTTGAATTTTCCACCAAAGTGCAGACTGCAAACCTGATAGAAAGACCTTAGCTTAACTTCCCACATGATTCTGAATGGTTTGAACGTTGTTTCATGCTTCTGAACAGCAAGACAAAAAAGTTGTTTTCCAAGTGCATACAAAGCTCTGGTAATGCAAATAGTACACATTTCAACTTTACACCAAAGTACTTGCTGTTAACCTAATGGAAACACCTTAGTTTAACTTTCCACATGATTATGAGTAGTTTGAAAGTTTTTTCATGCCTGTACACATCAGGACAAAAAAGTTGTTATCTCAGTGCATACAATGATGTGAGAATACTAATGGCATACATTTCAATTTTACACCAAAGTACTTACTGAAAACCTAATGGATACAGCTTAGGTTAACTTCCCACATGATTATGAGCAGTTTGAAAGTTGTTTCATGCCTCTACACATCAAGACAAATAAGTTGTTATCTTAGTGCATACAAGGCTTTGACAATACTAATAGCATACATTTTAATTTTACACCAAAGTACTTACTGCAAACCTAATGGAAACACCTTAGGTTAACTTCCCACATGATTCTGAGATGTCTGAAAGTTGTTTCATGCCTCTGGACATAAAGACAAAAATGTTGTTTTCTGAGTGCTTACAATGTTCTGACTTAAAGTAGTGTACATTTCAATTTTCCACCAAAGAGCATATTGCAAACCTATTAGAAACATTTTAAGTTAACTTCCCACATGATTCTGAGTAGTTTGAAAGTTTTTTCATGCCTGTACACATCAGGACAAAAAAGTTGTTATCTCAGTGCATACAATGATGTGAGAATACTAATGGCATACATTTCAATTTTACACCAAAGTACTTACTGAAAACCTAATGGATACAGCTTAGGTTAACTTCCCACATGATTATGAGCAGTTTGAAAGTTGTTTCATGCCTCTACACATCAAGACAAATAAGTTGTTATCTTAGTGCATACAAGGCTTTGACAATACTAATAGCATACATTTTAATTTTACACCAAAGCACTTACTGCAAACCTAATGGAAACACCTTAGGTTTACTTTCCACATGATTATGAGCAGTTTTAAAGTTCTTTCATGCCTCTACATATCAAGACAAAAAAGTTGTTATCTCAGTGCATACAATGTTCTAACATTAAAGTAGTATACATTTCAATTTTCCACCAAAGTACTTACTGCAAACCTAATGGAAACACCTTAGGTTCACTTCCCACATAATTCTGAGATGTCTGAAAGTTGTTTCATGCCTCTGGACAAAAAGACAAAAAAGTTGTTGTCTGAGTGCTTACTGTGTTATGACATTAAAGTAGTGTACATTTCAATTTTCCACCAAAGAGCATAGTGCAAACCTGATGGAAACATTTTAAGTTAACTTCCCACATGATTCTGAGTAGTTTGAAAGTTGTTTTCATCCCTCTGTACAGCAAGACAAAAAAGCTGTTTTCTAAGTGCATGCAATTCTTTGAAATTAATGTATCATACATTTGAATTTTCCAACAAAGTCCAGAGTGCAAACCTGATGGAAACACCTTTCGCTTAACCTCCCACATGATTCTGAATGGTTTGAAAGTTGCTTCATGCCTCTGAACAGCAAGAGAAAAAAGTTGCTTTGTCAGTGCATACAATGCTCTGGGAATACAAATGGTACACATTTCAACTTTACACCAAAGTACTTGTGGCAAACCTAATGGAAACACCTTAGTTTAACTTTCCACATGATTATGAGTAGTTTGAAAGTTGTTTCATCCCTCTGTACAGCAAGACAAAAAAGTTGTTTTCTAAGTGCATGCAATGTTTGCAATTAAAGTAGTATACATTTGAATTTTCCACCAAAGTGCAGAGTGCAAACCTGATAGAAAGACCTTAGCTTAACTTCCCACATGATTCTGAATGGTTTGAACGTTGTTTCATGCTTCTGAACAGCAAGACAAAAAAGTTGTTTTCCAAGTGCATACAAAGCTCTGGTAATGCAAATAGTACACATTTCAACTTTACACCAAAGAACTTGCTGTTAACCTAATGGAAACACCTTAGTTTAACTTTCCACATGATTATGAGTAGTTTGAAAGTTTTTTCATGCCTGTACACATCAGGACAAAAAAGTTGTTATCTCAGTGCATACAATGATGTGAGAATACTAATGGCATACATTTCAATTTTTACACCAAAGTACTTACTGAAAACCTAATGGATACAGCTTAGGTTAACTTCTCACATGATTATGAGCAGTTTGAAAGTTGTTTCATGCCTCTACAACATCAAGACAAATAAGTTGTTATCTTAGTGCATACAAGGCTTTGACAAAACTAATAGCATACATTTTAATTTTACACCAAAGTACTTCCTGCAAACCTAATGAATGGAAACACCTTAGGTTAACTTCCCACATGATTCTGAGATGTCTGAAAGTTGTTTCATGCCTCTGGACATAAAGACAAAAATGTTGTTTTCTGAGTGCTTACAATGTTCTGACATAAAGTAGTGTACATTTCAATTTTCCACCAAAGAGCATATTGCAAACCTATTAGAAACATTTTAAGTTAACTTCCCACATGATTCTGAGTAGTTTGAAAGTTGTTCCATCCCTCTGTACAGCAAGACAAAAAAGTTGTTTTCTAAGTGCATGCAATGTTTGCAATTAAAGTAGTATACATTTGAATTTTCCACCAAAGTGCAGACTGCAAACCTGATAGAAAGACCTTAGCTTAACTTCCCACATGATTCTGAATGGTTTGAACGTTGTTTCATGCTTCTGAACAGCAAGACAAAAAAGTTGTTTTCCAAGTGCATACAAAGCTCTGGTAATGCAAATAGTACACATTTCAACTTTACACCAAAGTACTTGCTGTTAACCTAATGGAAACACCTTAGTTTAACTTTCCACATGATTATGAGTAGTTTGAAAGTTTTTTCATGCCTGTACACATCAGGACAAAAAAGTTGTTATCTCAGTGCATACAATGATGTGAGAATACTAATGGCATACATTTCAATTTTACACCAAAGTACTTACTGAAAACCTAATGGATACAGCTTAGGTTAACTTCCCACATGATTATGAGCAGTTTGAAAGTTGTTTCATGCCTCTACACATCAAGACAAATAAGTTGTTATCTTAGTGCATACAAGGCTTTGACAATACTAATAGCATACATTTTAATTTTACACCAAAGTACTTACTGCAAACCTAATGGAAACACCTTAGGTTAACTTCCCACATGATTCTGAGATGTCTGAAAGTTGTTTCATGCCTCTGGACATAAAGACAAAAATGTTGTTTTCTGAGTGCTTACAATGTTCTGACTTAAAGTAGTGTACATTTCAATTTTCCACCAAAGAGCATATTGCAAACCTATTAGAAACATTTTAAGTTAACTTCCCACATGATTCTGAGTAGTTTGAAAGTTTTTTCATGCCTGTACACATCAGGACAAAAAAGTTGTTATCTCAGTGCATACAATGATGTGAGAATACTAATGGCATACATTTCAATTTTACACCAAAGTACTTACTGAAAACCTAATGGATACAGCTTAGGTTAACTTCCCACATGATTATGAGCAGTTTGAAAGTTGTTTCATGCCTCTACACATCAAGACAAATAAGTTGTTATCTTAGTGCATACAAGGCTTTGACAATACTAATAGCATACATTTTAATTTTACACCAAAGCACTTACTGCAAACCTAATGGAAACACCTTAGGTTTACTTTCCACATGATTATGAGCAGTTTTAAAGTTCTTTCATGCCTCTACATATCAAGACAAAAAAGTTGTTATCTCAGTGCATACAATGTTCTAACATTAAAGTAGTATACATTTCAATTTTCCACCAAAGTACTTACTGCAAACCTAATGGAAACACCTTAGGTTCACTTCCCACATAATTCTGAGATGTCTGAAAGTTGTTTCATGCCTCTGGACAAAAAGACAAAAAAGTTGTTGTCTGAGTGCTTACTGTGTTATGACATTAAAGTAGTGTACATTTCAATTTTCCACCAAAGAGCATAGTGCAAACCTGATGGAAACATTTTAAGTTAACTTCCCACATGATTCTGAGTAGTTTGAAAGTTGTTTCATCCCTCTGTACAGCAAGACAAAAAAGCTGTTTTCTAAGTGCATGCAATTCTTTGAAATTAATGTATCATACATTTGAATTTTCCAACAAAGTCCAGAGTGCAAACCTGATGGAAACACCTTCGCTTAACCTCCCACATGATTCTGAATGGTTTGAAAGTTGCTTCATGCCTCTGAACAGCAAGAGAAAAAAGTTGCTTTGTCAGTGCATACAATGCTCTGGGAATACAAATGGTACACATTTCAACTTTACACCAAAGTACTTGTGGCAAACCTAATGGAAACACCTTAGTTTAACTTTCCACATGATTATGAGTAGTTTGAAAGTTGTTTCATCCCTCTGTACAGCAAGACAAAAAAGTTGTTTTCTAAGTGCATGCAATGTTTGCAATTAAAGTAGTATACATTTGAATTTTCCACCAAAGTGCAGAGTGCAAACCTGATAGAAAGACCTTAGCTTAACTTCCCACATGATTCTAAATGGTTTGAACGTTGTTTCATGCTTCTGAACAGCAAGACAAAAAAGTTGTTTTCCAAGTGCATACAAAGCTCTGGTAATGCAAATAGTACACATTTCAACTTTACACCAAAGAACTTGCTGTTAACCTAATGGAAACACCTTAGTTTAACTTTCCACATGATTATGAGTAGTTTGAAAGTTTTTTCATGCCTGTACACATCAGGACAAAAAAGTTGTTATCTCAGTGCATACAATGATGTGAGAATACTAATGGCATACATTTCAATTTTACACCAAAGTACTTACTGAAAACCTAATGGATACAGCTTAGGTTAACTTCTCACATGATTATGAGCAGTTTGAAAGTTGTTTCATGCCTCTACACATCAAGACAAATAAGTTGTTATCTTAGTGCATACAAGGCTTTGACAAAACTAATAGCATACATTTTAATTTTACACCAAAGTACTTCCTGCAAACCTAATGGAAACACCTTAGGTTAACTTCCCACATGATTCTGAGATGTCTGAAAGTTGTTTCATGCCTCTGGACATAAAGACAAAAATGTTGTTTTCTGAGTGCTTACAATGTTCTGACATAAAGTAGTGTACATTTCAATTTTCCACCAAAGAGCATATTGCAAACCTATTAGAAACATTTTAAGTTAACTTCCCACATGATTCTGAGTAGTTTGAAAGTTTTTTCATGCCTGTACACATCAGGACAAAAAAGTTGTTATCTCAGTGCATACAATGATGTGAGAATACTAATGGCATACATTTCAATTTTACACCAAAGTACTTACTGAAAACCTAATGGATACAGCTTAGGTTAACTTCCCACATGATTATGAGTAGTTTGAAAGTTGTTCCATCCCTCTGTACAGCAAGACAAAAAAGTTGTTTTCTAAG
This sequence comes from Mobula birostris, assembly GCF_030028105.1. Taxonomy (NCBI): domain Eukaryota; kingdom Metazoa; phylum Chordata; class Chondrichthyes; order Myliobatiformes; family Myliobatidae; genus Mobula; species Mobula birostris. The sequence continues at coordinate 41,556 of NW_027278472.1, forward strand.
TGCATGCAATGTTTGCAATTAAAGTAGTATACATTTGAATTTTCCACCAAAGTGCAGACTGCAAACCTGATAGGGAGACCTTAGCTTAACTTCCCACATGATTCTGAATGGTTTGAGCGTTGTTTCATACTTCTGAACAGCAAGACAAAAAAGTTGTTTTCCAAGTGCATACAAAGCTCTGGTAATGCAAATAGTACACATTTCAACTTTACACCAAAGTACTTGCTGTTAACCTAATGGATACAGCTTAGGTTAACTTCCCACATGATTATGAGCAGTTTGAAAGTTGTTTCATGCCTCTACACATCAAGACAAATAAGTTGTTATCTTAGTGCATACAAGGCTTTGACAATACTAATAGCATACATTTTAATTTTACACCAAAGCACTTACTGCAAACCTAATGGAAACACCTTAGGTTTACTTTCCACATGATTATGAGCAGTTTGAAAGTTGTTTCATGCCTCTACATATCAAGACAAAAAAGTTGTTATCTCAGTGCATACAATGTTCTAACATTAAAGTAGTATACATTTCAATTTTCCACCAAAGTACTTACTGCAAACCTAATGGAAACACCTTAGGTTCACTTCCCACATAATTCTGAGATGTCTGAAAGTTGTTTCATGCCTCTGGACAAAAAGACAAAAAAGTTGTTGTCTGAGTGCTTACTGTGTTATGACATTAAAGTAGTGTACATTTCAATTTTCCACCAAAGAGCATAGAGCAAACCTGATGGAAACATTTTAAGTTAACTTCCCACATGATTCTGAGTAGTTTGAAAGTTGTTTCATCCCTCTGTACAGCAAGACAAAAAAGCTGTTTTCTAAGTGCATGCAATTCTTTGAAATTAATGTATCATACATTTGAATTTTCCAACAAAGTGCAGAGTGCAAACCTGATGGAAACACCTTCGCTTAACCTCCCACATGTTTCTGAATGGTTTGAAAGTTGCTTCATGCCTCTGAACAGCAAGAGAAAAAGTTGCTTTGTCAGTGCATACAATGCTCTGGGAATACAAATGGTACACATTTCAACTTTACACCAAAGTACTTGTGGCAAACCTAATGGAAACACCTTAGTTTAACTTTCCACATGATTATGAGTAGTTTGAAAGTTGTTTCATGCCTGTACACATCAGGACAAAAAAGTTGTTATCTCAGTGCATACAATGCTGTGACAATACTAATAGCATAGATTTCAATTTTACACCAAAGTACTTACTGCAAACCTAATGGAAACACCTTAGGTTAACTTCCCACATGATTCTGAGATGTCTGAAAGTTGTTTCATGCCTCTGGACATAAAGACAAAAATGTTGTTTTCTGAGTGCTTACAATGTTCTGACATAAAGTAGTGTACATTTCAATTTTCCACCAAAGAGCATATGGCAAACCTATTAGAAACATTTTAAGTTAACTTCCCACATGATTCTGAGTAGTTTGAAAGTTGTTCCATCCCTCTGTACAGCAAGACAAAAAAGTTGTTTTCTAAGTGCATGCAATGTTTGCAATTAAAGTAGTATACATTTGAATTTTCCACCAAAGTGCAGAGTGCAAACCTGATAGAAAGACCTTAGCTTAACTTCCCACATGATTCTGAATGGTTTGAACGATGTTTCATGCTTCTGAACAGCAAGACAAAAAAGTTGTTTTCCAAGTGCATACAAAGCTCTGGTAATGCAAATAGTACACATTTCAACTTTACACCAAAGAACTTGCTGTTAACCTAATGGAAACACCTTAGTTTAACTTTCCACATGATTATGAGTAGTTTGAAAGTTTTTTCATGCCTGTACACATCAGGACAAAAAAGTTGTTATCTCAGTGCATACAATGATGTGAGAATACTAATGGCATACATTTCAATTTTACACCAAAGTACTTACTGAAAACCTAATGGATACAGCTTAGGTTAACTTCTCACATGATTATGAGCAGTTTGAAAGTTGTTTCATGCCTCTACACATCAAGACAAATAAGTTGTTATCTTAGTGCATACAAGGCTTTGACAATACTAATAGCATACATTTTAATTTTACACCAAAGTACTTCCTGCAAACCTAATGGAAACACCTTAGGTTAACTTCCCACATGATTCTGAGATGTCTGAAAGTTGTTTCATGCCTCTGGACATAAAGACAAAAATGTTGTTTTCTGAGTGCTTACAATGTTCTGACATAAAGTAGTGTACATTTCAATTTTCCACCAAAGAGCATATTGCAAACCTATTAGAAACATTTTAAGTTAACTTCCCACATGATTCTGAGTAGTTTGAAAGTTTTTTCATGCCTGTACACATCAGGACAAAAAAGTTGTTATCTCAGTGCATACAATGATGTGAGAATACTAATGGCATACATTTCAATTTTACACCAAAGTACTTACTGAAAACCTAATGGATACAGCTTAGGTTAACTTCCCACATGATTATGAGTAGTTTGAAAGTTGTTCCATCCCTCTGTACAGCAAGACAAAAAAGTTGTTTTCTAAGTGCATGCAATGTTTGCAATTAAAGTAGTATACATTTGAATTTTCCACCAAAGTGCAGACTGCAAACCTGATAGAAAGACCTTAGCTTAACTTCCCACATGATTCTGAATGGTTTGAGCGTTGTTTCATACTTCTGAACAGCAAGACAAAAAAGTTGTTTTCCAAGTGCATACAAAGCTCTGGTAATGCAAATAGTACACATTTCAACTTTACACCAAAGTACTTGCTGTTAACCTAATGGAAACACCTTAGTTTAACTTTCCACATGATTATGAGTAGTTTGAAAGTTTTTTCATGCCTGTACACATCAGGACAAAAAAGTTGATATCTCAGTGCTTACAATGATGTGAGAATACTAATGGCATACATTTCAATTTTACACCAAAGTACTTACTGAAAACCTAATGGAAACACCTTAGGTTAACTTTCCACATGATTCTGAGATGTCTGAAAGTTGTTTCATGCCTCTGGAGATAAAGACAAAAATGTTGTTTTCTGAGTGCTTACAATGTTCTGACTTAAAGTAGTGTATATTTCAATTTTCCACCAAAGAGCATATTGCAAACCTATTAGAAACATTTTAAGTTAACTTCCCACATGATTATGAGTAGTTTGAAAGTTTTTTCATGCCTGTACACATCAGGACAAAAAAGTTGTTATCTCAGTGCATACAATGATGTGAGAATACTAATGGCATACATTTCAATTTTACACCAAAGTACTTACTGAAAACCTAATGGATACACCTTAGGTTAACTTCCCACATGATTATGAGCAGTTTGAAAGTTGTTTCATGCCTCTACACATCAAGACAAATAAGTTGTTATCTTAGTGCATACAAGGCTTTGACAATACTAATAGCATACATTTTAATTTTACACCAAAGCACTTACTGCAAACCTAATGGAAACACCTTAGGTTTACTTTCCACATGATTATGAGCAGTTTGAAAGTTGTTTCATGCCTCTACATATCAAGACAAAAAAGTTGTTATCTCAGTGCATACAATGTTCTAACATTAAAGTAGTATACATTTCAATTTTCCACCAAAGTACTTACTGCAAACCTAATGGAAACACCTTAGGTTCACTTCCCACATAATTCTGAGATGTCTGAAAGTTGTTTCATGCCTCTGGACAAAAAGACAAAAAAGTTGTTGTCTGAGTGCTTACTGTGTTATGACATTAAAGTAGTGTACATTTCAATTTTCCACCAAAGAGCATAGAGCAAACCTGATGGAAACATTTTAAGTTAACTTCCCACATGATTCTGAGTAGTTTGAAAGTTGTTTCATCCCTCTGTACAGCAAGACAAAAAAGCTGTTTTCTAAGTGCATGCAATTCTTTGAAATTAATGTATCATACATTTGAATTTTCCAACAAAGTGCAGAGTGCAAACCTGATGGAAACACCTTCGCTTAACCTCCCACATGATTCTGAATGGTTTGAAAGTTGCTTCATGCCTCTGAACAGCAAGAGAAAAAAGTTGCTTTGTCAGTGCATACAATGCTCTGGGAATACAAATGGTACACATTTCAACTTTACACCAAAGTACTTGTGGCAAACCTAATGGAAACACCTTAGTTTAACTTTCCACATGATTATGAGTAGTTTGAAAGTTGTTTCATGCCTGTACACATCAGGACAAAAAAGTTGTTATCTCAGTGCATACAATGCTGTGACAATACTAATAGCATAGATTTCAATTTTACACCAAAGTACTTACTGCAAACCTAATGGAAACACCTTAGGTTAACTTCCCACATGATTCTGAGATGTCTGAAAGTTGTTTCATGCCTCTGGACATAAAGACAAAAATGTTGTTTTCTGAGTGCTTACAATGTTCTGACATAAAGTAGTGTACATTTCAATTTTCCACCAAAGAGCATAGTGCAAACCTGATGGAAACATTTTAAGTTAACTTCCCACATGATTCTGAGTAGTTTGAAAGTTTTTCCATCCCTCTGTACAGCAAGACAAAAAAGTTGTTTTCTAAGTGCATGCAATGTTTGCAATTAAAGTAGTATACATTTGAATTTTCCACCAAAGTGCAGACTGCAAACCTGATAGAAAGACCTTAGCTTAACTTCCCACATGATTCTGAATGGTTTGAACGTTGTTTCATGCTTCTGAACAGCAAGACAAAAAAGTTGTTTTCCAAGTGCATACAAAGCTCTGGTAATGCAAATAGTACACATTTCAACTTTACACCAAAGTACTTGCTGTTAACCTAATGGAAACACCTTAGTTTAACTTTCCACATGATTATGAGTAGTTTGAAAGTTTTTTCATGCCTGTACACATCAGGACAAAAAAGTTGTTATCTCAGTGCATACAATGATGTGAGAATACTAATGGCATACATTTCAATTTTACACCAAAGTACTTACTGAAAACCTAATGGATACAGCTTAGGTTAACTTCCCACATGATTATGAGCAGTTTGAAAGTTGTTTCATGCCTCTACACATCAAGACAAATAAGTTGTTATCTTAGTGCATACAAGGCTTTGACAATACTGATAGCATACATTTTAATTTTACACCAAAGCACTTACTGCAAACCTAATGGAAACACCTTAGGTTAACTTCCCACATGATTCTGAGATGTCTGAAAGTTGTTTCATGCCTCTGGACATAAAGACAAAAATGTTGTTTTCTGAGTGCTTACAATGTTCTGACATAAAGTAGTGTACATTTCAATTTTCCACCAAAGAGCATATTGCAAACCTATTAGAAACATTTTAAGTTAACTTCCGACATGATTCTGAGTAGTTTGAAAGTTTTTTCATGCCTGTACACATCAGGACAAAAAAGTTGTTATCTCAGTGCATACAATGATGTGAGAATACTAATGGCATACATTTCAATTTTACACCAAAGTACTTACTGAAAACCTAATGGATACAGCTTAGGTTAACTTCCCACATGATTATGAGCAGTTTGAAAGTTGTTTCATGCCTCTACACATCAAGACAAATAAGTTGTTATCTTAGTGCATACAAGGCTTTGACAATACTAATAGCATACATTTTAATTTTACACCAAAGCACTTACTGCAAACCTAATGGAAACACCTTAGGTTAACTTCCCACATGATTCTGAGATGTCTGAAAGTTGTTTCATGCCTCTGGACATAAAGACAAAAAAGTTGTTTTCTGAGTGCTTACAATCTTCTGACATTAAAGTAGTGTACATTTCAATTTTCCACCAAAGAGCGTAGTGCAAACCTGATGGAAACATTTTAAGTTAACTTCCGACATGATTCTGAGTAGTTTGAATGTTGTTTCATCCCTCTGTACAGCAAGACAAAAAAGCTGTTTTCTAAGTGCATGCAATTCTTTGAAATTAAAGTATAATACATTTGAATTTTCCAACAAAGTGCAGAGTGCAAACCTGATGGAAACACCTTAGCTTAACCTCCCACATGATTCTGAATGGTTTGAAAGTTGCTTCATGCCTCTGAACAGGAAGATAAAAAAGTTGCTTTGTCAGTGCATACAATGCTCTGGGAATACAAATGGTACACATTTCAACTTTACACCAAAGTACTTGTGGCAAACCTAATGGAAACACCTTAGTTTAACTTTCCACATGATTATGAGTAGTTTGAAAGTTGTTTCATGCCTGTACACATCAGGACAAAAAAGTTGTTATCTCAGTGCATACAATGCTGTGACAATACTAATAGCATAGATTTCAATTTTACACCAAAGTACTTACTGCAAACCTAATGAAAACACCTTAGGTTAACTTCCCACATGATTCTGAGATGTCTGAAAGTTGTTTCATGCCTCTGGACATAAAGACAAAAATGTTGTTTTCTGAGTGCTTACAATGTTCTGACATAAAGTAGTGTACATTTCAATTTTCCACCAAAGAGCATATTGCAAACCTATTAGAAACATTTTAAGTTAACTTCCCACATGATTCTGAGTAGTTTGAAAGTTGTTCCATCCCTCTGTACAGCAAGACAAAAAAGTTGTTTTCTAAGTGCATGCAATGTTTGCAATTAAAGTAGTATACATTTGAATTTTCCACCAAAGTGCAGACTGCAAACCTGATAGAAAGACCTTAGCTTAACTTCCCACATGATTCTGAATGGTTTGAACGTTGTTTCATGCTTCTGAACAGCAAGACAAAAAAGTTGTTTTCCAAGTGCATACAAAGCTCTGGTAATGCAAATAGTACACATTTCAACTTTACACCAAAGTACTTGCTGTTAACCTAATGGAAACACCTTAGTTTAACTTTCCACATGATTATGAGTAGTTTGAAAGTTTTTTCATGCCTGTACACATCAGGACAAAAAAGTTGTTATCTCAGTGCATACAATGATGTGAGAATACTAATGGCATACATTTCAATTTTACACCAAAGTACTTACTGAAAACCTAATGGATACAGCTTAGGTTAACTTCCCACATGATTATGAGCAGTTTGAAAGTTGTTTCATGCCTCTACACATCAAGACAAATAAGTTGTTATCTTAGTGCATACAAGGCTTTGACAATACTAATAGCATACATTTTAATTTTACACCAAAGTACTTCCTGCAAACCTAATGGAAACACCTTAGGTTAACTTCCCACATGATTCTGAGATGTCTGAAAGTTGTTTCATGCCTCTGGACATAAAGACAAAAATGTTGTTTTCTGAGTGCTTACAATGTTCTGACTTAAAGTAGTGTACATTTCAATTTTCCACCAAAGAGCATATTGCAAACCTATTAGAAACATTTTAAGTTAACTTCCCACATGATTCTGAGTAGTTTGAAAGTTTTTTCATGCCTGTACACTTCAGGACAAAAAAGTTGTTATCTCAGTGCATACAATGATGTGAGAATACTAATGGCATACATTTCAATTTTACACCAAAGTACTTACTGAAAACCTAATGGATACAGCTTAGGTTAACTTCCCACATGATTATGAGCAGTTTGAAAGTTGTTTCATGCCTCTACACATCAAGACAAATAAGTTGTTATCTTAGTGCATACAAGGCTTTGACAATACTAATAGCATACATTTTAACTTTACACCAAAGCACTTACTGCAAACCTAATGGAAACACCTTAGGTTTACTTTCCACATGATTATGAGCAGTTTTAAAGTTGTTTCATGCCTCTACATATCAAGACAAAAAAGTTGTTATCTCAGTGCATACAATGTTCTAACATTGAAGTAGTATACATTTCAATTTTCCACCAAAGTACTTACTGCAAACCTAATGGAAACACCTTAGGTTCACTTCCCACATAATTCTGAGATGTCTGAAAGTTGTTTCATGCCTCTGGACAAAAAGACAAAAAAGTTGTTGTCTGAGTGCTTACTGTGTTCTGACATTAAAGTAGTGTACATTTCAATTTTCCACCAAAGAGCATAGTGCAAACCTGATGGAAACATTTTAAGTTAACTTCCCACATGATTCTGAGTAGTTTGAAAGTTGTTTCATCCCTCTGTACAGCAAGACAAAAAAGCTGTTTTCTAAGTGCATGCAATTCTTTGAAATTAATGTATCATACATTTGAATTTTCCAACAAAGTGCAGAGTGCAAACCTGATGGAAACACCTTCGCTTAACCTCCCACATGATTCTGAATGGTTTGAAAGTTGCTTCATGCCTCTGAACAGGAAGATAAAAAAGTTGCTTTGTCAGAGCATACAATGCTCTGGGAATACAAATGGTACACATTTCAACTTTACACCAAAGTACTTGTGGCAAACCTAATGGAAACACCTTAGTTTAACTTTCCACATGATTATGAGTAGTTTGAAAGTTGTTTCATGCCTGTACACATCAGGACAAAAAAGTTGTTATCTCAGTGCATACAATGCTGTGACAATACTAATAGCATAGATTTCAATTTTACACCAAAGTACTTACTGCAAACCTAATGGAAACACCTTAGGTTAACTTCCCACATGATTCTGAGATGTCTGAAAGTTGTTTCATGCCGCTGGACATAAAGACAAAAATGTTTTTTTCTGAGTGCTTACAATGTTCTGACATAAAGTAGTGTACATTTCAATTTTCCACCAAAGAGCATATTGCAAACCTATTAGAAACATTTTAAGTTAACTTCCCACATGATTCTGAGTAGTTTGAAAGTTGTTCCATCCCTCTGTACAGCAAGACAAAAAAGTTGTTTTCTAAGTGCATGCAATGTTTGCAATTAAAGTAGTATACATTTGAATTTTCCACCAAAGTGCAGACTGCAAACCTGATAGAAAGACCTTAGCTTAACTTCCCACATGATTCTGAATGGTTTGAACGTTGTTTCATGCTTCTGAACAGCAAGACAAAAAAGTTGTTTTCCAAGTGCATACAAAGCTCTGGTAATGCAAATAGTACACATTTCAACTTTACACCAAAGTACTTGCTGTTAACCTAATGGAAACACCTTAGTTTAACTTTCCACATGATTATGAGTAGTTTGAAAGTTTTTTCATGCCTGTACACATCAGGACAAAAAGTTGTTATCTCAGTGCATACAATGATGTGAGAATACTAATGGCATACATTTCGATTTTACACCAAAGTACTTACTGAAAACCTAATGGATACAGCTTAGGTTAACTTCCCACATGATTATGAGCAGTTTGAAAGTTGTTTCATGCCTCTACACATCAAGACAAATAAGTTGTTATCTTAGTGCATACAAGGCTTTGACAATACTAATAGCATACATTTTAATTTTACACCAAAGTACTTACTGCAAACCTAATGGAAACACCTTAGGTTAACTTCCCACATGATTCTGAGATGTCTGAAAGTTGTTTCATGCCTCTGGACATAAAGACAAAAATGTTGTTTTCTGAGTGCTTACAATGTTCTGACTTAAAGTAGTGTACATTTCAATTTTCCACCAAAGAGCATATTGGAAACCTATTAGAAACATTTTAAGTTAACTTCCCACATGATTCTGAGTAGTTTGAAAGTTTTTTCATGCCTGTACACATCAGGACAAAAAAGTTGTTATCTCAGTGCATACAATGATGTGAGAATACTAATGGCATACATTTCAATTTTACACCAAAGTACTTACTGAAAACCTAATGGATACAGCTTAGGTTAACTTCCCACATGATTATGAGCAGTTTGAAAGTTGTTTCATGCCTCTACACATCAAGACAAATAAGTTGTTATCTTAGTGCATACAAGGCTTTGACAATACTAATAGCATACATTTTAATTTTACACCAAAGCACTTACTGCAAACCTAATGGAAACACCTTAGGTTTACTTTCCACATGATTATGAGCAGTTTTAAAGTTGTTTCATGCCTCTACATATCAAGACAAAAAAGTTGTTATCTCAGTGCATACAATGTTCTAACATTAAAGTAGTATACATTTCAATTTTCCACCAAAGTACTTACTGCAAACCTAATGGAAACACCTTAGGTTAACTTCCCACATGATTCTGAGATGTCTGAAAGTTGTTTCATGCCTCTGGACATAAAGACAAAAATGTTGTTTTCTGAGTGCTTACAATGTTCTGACTTAAAGTAGTGTACATTTCAATTTTCCACCAAAGAGCATATTGCAAACCTATTAGAAACATTTTAAGTTAACTTCCCACATGATTCTGAGTAGTTTGAAAGTTTTTTCATGCCTGTACACATCAGGACAAAAAAGTTGTTATCTCAGTGCATACAATGATGTGAGAATACTAATGGCATACATTTCAATTTTACACCAAAGTACTTACTGAAAACCTAATGGATACAGCTTAGGTTAACTTCCCACATGATTATGAGCAGTTTGAAAGTTGTTTCATGCCTCTACACATGAAGACAAATAAGTTGTTATCTTAGTGCATACAAGGATTTGACAATACTAATAGCATACATTTTAATTTTACACCAAAGCACTTACTGCAAACCTAATGGAAACACCTTAGGTTTACTTTCCACATGATTATGAGCAGTTTGAAAGTTGTTTCATGCCTCTACATATCAAGACAAAAAAGTTGTTATCTCAGTGCATACAATGTTCTAACATTAAAGTAGTATACATTTCAATTTTCCACCAAAGTACTTACTGCAAACCTAATGGAAACACCTTAGGTTCACTTCCCACATAATTCTGAGATGTCTGAAAGTTGTTTCATGCCTCTGGACAAAAAGACAAAAAAGTTGTTGTCTGAGTGCTTACTGTGTTATGACATTAAAGTAGTGTACATTTCAATTTTCCACCAAAGAGCATAGACCAAACCTGATGGAAACATTTTAAGTTAACTTCCCACATGATTCTGAGTAGTTTGAAAGTTGTTTCATCCCTCTGTACAGCACGACAAAAAAGCTGTTTTCTAAGTGCATGCAATGTTTGCAATTAAAGTAGTATACATTTGAATTTTCCACCAAAGTGCAGACTGCAAACCTGATAGAAAGACCTTAGCTTAACTTCCCACATGATTCTGAATGGTTTGAACGTTGTTTCATGCTTCTGAACAGCAAGACAAAAAAGTTGTTTTCCAAGTGCATACAAAGCTCTGGTAATGCAAATAGTACACATTTCAACTTTACACCAAAGTACTTGCTGTTAACCTAATGGAAACACCTTAGTTTAACTTTCCACATGATTATGAGTAGTTTGAAAGTTTTTTCATGCCTGTACACATCAGGACAAAAAAGTTGTTATCTCAGTGCATACAATGATGTGAGAATACTAATGGCATACATTTCAATTTTATACCAAAGTACTTACTGAAAACCTAATGGATACAGCTTAGGTTAACTTCCCACATGATTATGAGCAGTTTGAAAGTTGTTTCATGCCTCTACACATCAAGACAAATAAGTTGTTATCTTAGTGCATACAAGGCTTTGACAATACTAATAGCATACATTTTAATTTTACACCAAAGTACTTACTGCAAACCTAATGGAAACACCTTAGGTTAACTTCCCACATGATTCTGAGATGTCTGAAAGTTGTTTCATGCCTCTGGACATAAAGACAAAAATGTTGTTTTCTGAGTGCTTACAATGTTCTGACTTAAAGTAGTGTACATTTCAATTTTCCACCAAAGAGCATATTGCAAACCGATTAGAAACATTTTAAGTTAACTTCCCACATGATTCCGAGTAGTTTGAAAGTTTTTTCATGCCTGTACACATCAGGACAAAAAAGTTGTTATCTCAGTGCATACAATGATGTGAGAATACTAATGGCATACATTTCAATTTTACACCAAAGTACTTACTGAAAACCTAATGGATACAGCTTAGGTTAACTTCCCACATGATTATGAGCAGTTTGAAAGTTGTTTCATGCCTCTACACATCAAGACAAATAAGTTGTTATCTTAGTGCATACAAGGCTTTGACAATACTAATAGCATACATTTTAATTTTACACCAAAGCACTTACTGCAAACCTAATGGAAACACCTTAGGTTTACTTTCCACATGATTATGAGCAGTTTTAAAGTTGTTTCATGCCTCTACATATCAAGACAAAAAAGTTGTTATCTCAGTGCATACAATGTTCTAACATTAAAGTAGTATACATTTCAATTTTCCACCAAAGTACTTACTGCAAACGTAATGGAAACACCTTAGGTTAACTTCCCACATGATTCTGAGATGTCTGAAAGTTGTTTCATGCCTCTGGACATAAAGACAAAAATGTTGTTTTCTGAGTGCTTACAATGTTCTGACTTAAAGTAGTGTACATTTCAATTTTCCACCAAAGAGCATATTGCAAACCTATTAGAAACATTTTAAGTTAACTTCCCACATGATTCTGAGTAGTTTGAAAGTTTTTTCATGCCTGTACACATCAGGACAAAAAAGTTGTTATCTCAGTGCATACAATGATGTGAGAATACTAATGGCATACATTTCAATTTTACACCAAAGTACTTACTGAAAACCTAATGGATACAGCTTAGGTTAACTTCCACATGATTATGAGCAGTTTGAAAGTTGTTTCATGCCTCTACACATCAAGACAAATAAGTTGTTATCTTAGTGCATACAAGGCTTTGATAATACTAATAGCATACATTTTAATTTTACACCAAAGCACTTACTGCAAACCTAATGGAAACACCTTAGGTTTACTTTCCACATGATTATGAGCAGTTTTAAAGTTGTTTCATGCCTCTACATATCAAGACAAAAAAGTTGTTATCTCAGTGCATACAATGTTCTAACATTAAAGTAGTATACATTTCAATTTTCCACCAAAGTACTTACTGCAAACCTAATGGAGACACCTTAGGTTCACTTCCCACATAATTCTGAGATGTCTGAAAGTTGTTGCATGCCTCTGGACAAAAAGACAAAAAAGTTGTTGTCTGAGTGCTTACTGTGTTCTGACATTAAAGTAGTGTACATTTCAATTTTCCACCAAAGAGCATAGTGCAAACCTGATGGAAACATTTTAAGTTAACTTCCCACATGATTCTGAGTAGTTTGAAAGTTGTTTCATCCCTCTGTACAGCAAGACAAAAAAAGCTGTTTTCTAAGTGCATGCAATTCTTTGAAATTAATGTATCATACATTTGAATTTTCCAACAAAGTGCAGAGTGCAAACCTGATGGAAACACCTTCGCTTAACCTCCCACATGATTCTGAATGGTTTGAAAGTTGCTTCATGCCTCTGAACAGGAAGATAAAAAAGTTGCTTTGTCAGAGCATACAATGCTCTGGGAATACAAATGGTACACATTTCAACTTTACACCAAAGTACTTGTGGCAAACCTAATGGAAACACCTTAGTTTAACTTTCCACATGATTATGAGTAGTTTGAAAGTTGTTTCATGCCTGTACACATCAGGACAAAAAAGTTGTTATCTCAGTGCGTACAATGCTGTGACAATACTAATAGCATAGATTTCAATTTTACACCAAAGTACTTACTGCAAACAAATGGAAACACCTTAGGTTAACTTCCCACATGATTCTGAGATGTCTGAAAGTTGTTTCATGCCTCTGGACATAAAGACAAAAATGTTGTTTTCTGAGTGCTTACAATGTTCTGACATAAAGTAGTGTACATTTCAATTTTCCACCAAAGAGCATATTGCAAACCTATTATAAACATTTTAAGTTAACTTCCCACATGATTCTGAGTAGTTTGAAAGTTGTTCCATCCCTCTGTACAGCAAGACAAAAAAGTTGTTTTCTAAGTGCATGCAATGTTTGCAATTAAAGTAGTATACATTTGAATTTTCCACCAAAGTGCAGACTGCAAACCTGATAGAAAGACCTTAGCTTAACTTCCCACATGATTATGAATGGTTTGAACGTTGTTTCATGCTTCTGAACAGCAAGACAAAAAGTTGTTTTCCAAGTGCATAAAAAGCTCTGGTAATGCAAATAGTACACATTTCAACTTTACACCAAAGTACTTGCTGTTAACCTAATGGAAACACCTTAGTTTAACTTTCCACATGATTATGAGTAGTTTGAAAGTTTTTTCATGCTGTACACATCAGGACAAAAAAGTTGTTATCTCAGTGCATACAATGATGTGAGAATACTAATGGCATACATTTCAATTTTACACCAAAGTACTTACTGAAAACCTAATGGATACAGCTTAGGTTAACTTCCCACATGATTATGAGCAGTTTGAAAGTTGTTTCATGCCTCTACACATCAAGACAAATAAGTTGTTATCTTAGTGCATACAAGGCTTTGACAATACTAATAGCATACATTTTAAATTTACACCAAAGTACTTACTGCAAACCTAATGGAAACACCTTAGGCTAACTTCCCACATGATTCTGAGATGTCTGAAAGTTGTTTCATGCCTCTGGACATAAAGACAAAATGTTGTTTTCTGAGTGCTTACAATGTTCTGACATAAGTAGTGTACATTTCAATTTTCCACCAAGAGCATATTGCAAACCTATTAGAAACATTTTAAGTTAACTTCCCACATGATTCTGAGTAGTTTGAAAGTTGTTCCATCCCTCTGTACAGCAAGACAAAAAAGTTGTTTTCTAAGTGCATGCAATGTTTGCAATTAAAGTAGTATACATTTGAATTTTCCTCCAAAGTGCAGACTACAAACCTGATAGAAAAACCTTAGCTTAACTTCCCACATGATTCTGAATGGTTTGAACGTTTTTTCATGCTTCTGAACAGCAAGACAAAAAAGTTGTTTTCCAAGTGCATACAAAGCTCTGGTAATGCAAATAGTACACATTTCAACTTTACACCAAAGTACTTGCTGTTAACCTAATGGAAACACCTTAGTTTAACTTTCCACATGATTATGAGTAGTTTGAAAGTTTTTTCATGCATGTACACATCAGGACAAAAAAATTGTTATCTCAGTGCATACAATGATGTGAGAATACTAATGGCATACATTTCAATTTTACACCAAAGTACTTACTGAAAACCTAATGGATACAGCTTAGGTTAACTTCCCACATGATTATGAGCAGTTTGAAAGTTGTTTCATGCCTCTACACATCAAGACAAATAAGTTGTTATCTTAGTGCATACAAGGCTTTGACAATACTAATAGCATACATTTTAATTTTACACCAAAGCACTTACTGCAAACCTAATGGAAACATCTTAGGTTTACTTTCCACATGATTATGAGCAGTTTGAAAGTTGTGTCATGCCTCTAACATATCAAGACAAAAAAGTTGTTATCTCAGTGCATACAATGTTCTAACATTAAGTAGTGTACATTTCAATTTTCCACCAAAGAGCGTAGTGCAAACCTGATGGAAACATTTTAAGTTAACTTCCGACATGATTCTGAGTAGTTTGAATGTTGTTTCATCCCTCTGTACAGCAAGACAAAAAAGCTGTTTTCTAAGTGCATGCAATTCTTTGAAATTAAAGTATAATACATTTGAATTTTCCACCAAAGTGCAGAGTGCAAACCTGATAGAAACACCTTAGCTTAACTTCCCACATGATTCTGAATGGTTTGAACGTTGTTTCATGCTTCTGAACAGCAAGACAAAAAAGTTGTTTTCTAAGTGCATACAAAGCTTTGGTAATGCAAATAGTACACATTTCAACTTTACACCAAAGTACTTGCTGTAAACCTAATGAAAACACCTTAGTTTAACTTTCACATGATTATGAGTAGTTTGAAAGTCTTTTCATGCCGGTACACATCAGGACATAAAAGTTGTTATCTCAGTGCATACAATGATGTGAGAATACTAATGGCATACATTTCAATTTTACACCAAAGTACTTACTGAAAACCTAATGGATACAGCTTAGGTTAACTTCCCACATGATTATGAGCAGTTTGAAAGTTGTTTCATGCCTCTACACATCAAGACAAATAAGTTGTTATCTTAGTGTATACAAGGCTTTGACAATACTAATAGCATACATTTTAATTTTACACCAAAGCACTTACTGCAAACCTAATGAAACACCTTAGGTTAACTTTTCCACATGAATCTGAGATGTCTGAAAGTTGTTTCATGCCTCTGGACATAAAGACAAAAAAGTTGTTTTCTGAGTGCTTACAATCTTCTGACATTAAAGTAGTGTACATTTCAATTTTCCACCAAAGAGCGTAGTGCAAACCTGATGGAAACATTTTAAGTTAACTTCCGACATGATTCTGAGTAGTTTGAATGTTGTTTCATCCCTCTGTACAGCAAGACAAAAAAGCTGTTTTCTAAGTGCATGCAATTCTTTGAAATTAAAGTATAATACATTTGAATTTTCCAACAAAGTGCAGAGTGCAAACCTGATGGAAACACCTTCGCTTAACTCCCACATGATTCTGAATGGTTTGAACGTTGTTTCATGCCTCTACACATCAAGACAAATAAGTTGTTATCTTAGTGCATACAAGGCTTTGACAATACTAATAGCATACATTTTAATTTTACACCAAAGCACTTACTGCAAACCTAATGGAAACACCTTAGGTTTACCTTCCACATGATTATGAGCAGTTTGAAAGTTGTTTCATGCCTCTACATATCAAGACAAAAAAGTTGTTATCTCAGTGCATACAATGTTCTAACATTAAAGTAGTATACATTTCAATTTTCCACCAAAGTACTTACTGCAAACCTAATGGAAACACCTTAGGTTCACTTCCCACATAATTCTGAGATGTCTGAAAGTTGTTTCATGCCTCTGGACAAAAGACAAAAAAGTTGTTGTCTGAGTGCTTACTGTGTTATGACATTAAAGTAGTGTACATTTCAATTTTCCACCAAAGAGCATAGTGCAAACCTGATGGAAACATTTTAAGTTAACTTCCCACATGATTCTGAGTAGTTTGAAAGTTGTTTCATCCCTCTGTACAGCAAGACAAAAAAGCTGTTTTCTAATGCATGCAATTCTTTGAAATTAAAGTATAATACATTTGAATTTTCCAACAAAGTGCAGAGTGCAAACCTGATGGAAACACCTTAGCTTAACCTCCCACATGATTCTGAATGGTTTGAAAGTTGCTTCATGCTTCTGAACAGCAAGATAAAAAAGTTGCTTTGTCAGTGCATACAATGCTCTGGGAATACAAATGGTACACATTTCAACTTTACACCAAAGTACTTGTGGCAAACCTAATGGAAACACCTTAGTTTAACTTTCCACATGATTATGAGTAGTTTGAAAGTTGTTTCATGCCTGTACACATCAGGACAAAAAGTTGTTATCTCAGTGCATACAATGCTGTGACAATACTAATAGCATACATTTCAATTTTACACCAAAGTACTTACTGCAAACCTAATGGAAACACTTTAGGTTAACTTCCCACATGATTCTGAGATGTCTGAAAGTTGTTTCATGCCTCTGGACATAAAGACAAAAAAGTTGTTTTCTGAGTGCTTACAATGTTCTGACAAAGTAGTGTACATTTCAATTTTCAACCAAAGAGCATAGTGCAAACCTGATGGAAACATTTTAAGTTAACTTCCGACATGATTCTGAGTAGTTTGAATGTTGTTTCATCCCTCTGTACAGCAAGACAAAAAAGCTGTTTTCTAAGTGCATGCAATTCTTTGAAATTAATGTATCATACATTTGAATTTTCGAACAAAGTGCAGAGTGCAAACCTGATGGAAACACCTTCGCTTAACCTCCCACATGATTCTGAATGGTTTGAAAGTTGCTTCATGCCTCTGAACAGGAAGATAAAAAAGTTGCTTTGTCAGTGCATACAATGCTCTGGGAATACAAATGGTACACATTTCAACTTTACACCAAAGTACTTGTGGCAAACCTAATGGAAACACCTTAGTTTAACTTTCCACATGATTATGAGTAGTTTGAAAGTTGTTTCATGCCTGTACACATCAGGACAAAAAAGTTGTTATCTCAGTGCATACAATGCTGTGACAATACTAATAGCATAGATTTCAATTTTACACCAAAGTACTTACTGCAAACCTAATGGAAACACCTTAGGTTAACTTCCCACATGATTCTGAGATGTCTGAAAGTTGTTTCATGCCTCTGGACATAAAGACAAAAATGTTGTTTTCTGAGTGCTTACAATGTTCTGACATAAAGTAGTGTACATTCAATTTTCCACCAAAGAGCATATTGCAAACCTATTAGAAACATTTTAAGTTAACTTCCCACATGATTCTGAGTAGTTTGAAAGTTGTTCCATCCCTCTGTACAGCAAGACAAAAAAGTTGTTTTCTAAGTGCATGCAATGTTTGCAATTAAAGTAGTATACATATGAATTTTCCACCAAAGTGCAGAGTGCAAACCTGATAGAAAGACCTTAGCTTAACTTCCCACATGATTCTGAATGGTTTGAACGTTGTTTCATGCTTCTGAACAGCAAGACAAAAAAGTTGTTTTCCAAGTGCATACAAAGCTTTGGTAATGCAAATAGTACACATTTCAACTTTACACCAAAGTACTTGCTGTTAACCTAATGGAAACACCTTAGGTTTACTTTCCACATGATTATGAGCAGTTTGAAAGTTGTTTCATGCCTCTACATATCAAGACAAAAAAGTTGTTATCTCAGTGCATACAATGTTCTGACATTAAAGTAGTATACATTTCAATTTTCCACCAAAGTACTTACTGCAAACCTAATGGAAACACCCTAGGTTCACTTCCCACATAATTCTGAGATGTCTGAAAGTTGTTTCATGCCTCTGGACAAAAAGACAAAAAAGTTGTTGTCTGAGTGCTCACTGTGTTCTGACATTAAAGTAGTGTACATTTCAATTTTCCACCAAAGAGCATAGTGCAAACCTGATGGAAACATTTTAAGTTAACTTCCCACATGATTCTGAGTAGTTTGAAAGTTGTTTCATCCCTCTGTACAGCAAGACAAAAACGCTGTTTTCTAAGTGCATGCAATTCTTTGAAATTAAAGTATAATACATTTGAATTTTCCAACAAAGTGCAGAGTGCAAACCTGATGGAAACACCTTAGGTTAACCTCCCACATGATTCTGAATGGTTTGAAAGTTGCTTCATGCTTCTGAACAGCAAGATAAAAAAGTTGCTTTGTCAGTGCATACAATGCTCTGGGAATACAAATGGTACACATTTCAACTTTACACCAAAGTACTTGTGGCAAACCTAATGGAAACACCTTAGGTTAACTTTCCACATGATTATGAGTAGTTTGAAAGTTGTTTCATGCCTGTACACATCAGGACAAAAAAGTTGTTATCTCAGTGCATACAATGCTGTGACAATACTAATAGCATACATTTCAATTTTACACCAAAGTACTTACTGCAAACCTAATGGAAACACTTTAGGTTAACTTCCCACATGATTCTGAGATGTCTGAAAGTTGTTTCATGCCTCTGGACATAAAGACAAAAAAGTTGTTTTCTGAGTGCTTACAATGTTCTGACATTAAAGTAGTGTACATTTCAATTTTCAACCAAAGAGCATAGTGCAAACCTGATGGAAACATTTTAAGTTAACTTCCGACATGATTCTGAGTAGTTTGAATGTTGTTTCATCCCTCTGTACAGCAAGACAAAAAAGCTGTTTTCTAAGTGCATGCAATTCTTTGAAATTAAAGTATAATACATTTGAATTTTCCAACAAAGTGCAGAGTGCAAACCTGATGGAAACACCTTAGCTTAACCTCCCACATGATTCTGAATGGTTTGAAAGTTGCTTCATGCCTCCGAACAGCAAGAGAAAAAAGTTGCTTTGTCAGTGCATACAATGCTCTGGGAATACAAATGGTACACATTTCAACTTTACACCTAAGTACTTGCGGCAAACCTAATGGAAACATCTTAGTATAACTTTCCACATGATTATGAGTAGTTTGAAGGTTGTTTCATGCCTGTACACATGAGGACAAAAAAGTTGTTATCTCAGTGCATACAATGCTGTGACAATACTAATAGCATACATTTCAATTTTACACCAAAGTACTTACTGCAAACCTAATGGAAACACTTCCCACATGATTCTGAGATGTCTGAAAGTTGTTTCATGCCTCTGGACATAAAGACAAAAATGTTGTTTTCTGAGTGCTTACAATGTTCTGACATAAAGTAGTGTACATTTCAATTTTCCACCAAAGAGCATATTGCAAACCTATTAGAAACATTTTAAGTTAACTTCCCACATGATTCTGAGTAGTTTGAAAGTTGTTCCATCCCTCTGTACAGCAAGACAAAAAAGTTGTTTTCTAAGTGCATGCAATGTTTGCAATTAAAGTAGTATACATTTGAATTTTCCACCAAAGTGCAGACTGCAAACCTGATAGAAAGACCTTAGCTTAACTTCCCACATGATTCTGAATGGTTTGAACGTTGTTTCATGCTT
Organism: Mobula birostris; assembly: GCF_030028105.1. Lineage (NCBI taxonomy): Eukaryota > Metazoa > Chordata > Chondrichthyes > Myliobatiformes > Myliobatidae > Mobula > Mobula birostris. The sequence continues at coordinate 61,783 of NW_027278472.1, forward strand.
CTGAACAGTAAGACAAAAAAGTTGTTTTCCAAGTGCATACAAAGCTCTGGTAATGCAAATAGTACACATTTCAACTTTACACCAAAGTACTTGCTGTTAACCTAATGGAAACACCTTAGTTTAACTTTCCACATGATTATGAGTAGTTTGAAAGTTTTTTCATGCCTGTACACATCAGGACAAAAAAGTTGTTATCTCAGTGCATACAATGATGTGAGAATACTAATGGCATACATTTCAATTTTACACCAAAGTACTTACTGAAAACCTAATGGATACAGCTTAGGTTAACTTCCCACATGATTATGAGCAGTTTGAAAGTTGTTTCAAGCCTCTACACATCAAGACAAATAAGTTGTTATCTTAGTGCATACAAGGCTTTGACAATACTAATAGCATACATTTTAAATTTACACCAAAGTACTTACTGCAAACCTAATGGAAACACCTTAGGCTAACTTCCCACATGATTCTGAGATGTCTGAAAGTTGTTTCATGCCTCTGGACATAAAGACAAAAATGTTGTTTTCTGAGTGCTTACAATGTTCTGACATAAAGTAGTGTACATTTCAATTTTCCACCAAAGAGCATATTGCAAACCTATTAGAAACATTTTAAGTTAACTTCCCACATGATTCTGAGTAGTTTGAAAGTTGTTCCATCCCTCTGTACAGCAAGACAAAAAAGTTGTTTTCTGAGTGCTTACAATCTTCTGACATTAAAGTAGTGTACATTTCAATTTTCCACCAAAGAGCGTAGTGCAAACCTGATGGAAACATTTTAAGTTAACTTCCGACATGATTCTGAGTAGTTTGAATGTTGTTTCATCCCTCTGTACAGCAAGACAAAAAAGCTGTTTTCTAAGTGCATGCAATTCTTTGAAATTAAAGTATAATACATTTGAATTTTCCAACAAAGTGCAGAGTGCAAACCTGATGGAAACACCTTCGCTTAACCTCCCACATGATTCTGAATGGTTTGAAAGTTGCTTCATGCCTCTGAACAGCAAGAGAAAAAAGTTGCTTTGTCAGTGCATACAATGCTCTGGGAATACAAATGGTACACATTTCAACTTTACACCAAAGTACTTGCGGCAAACCTAATGGAAACATCTTAGTATAACTTTCCACATGATTATGAGTAGTTTGAAAGTTGTTTCTTGCCTGTACACATGAGGACAAAAAAGTTGTTATCTCAGTGCATACAATGCTGTGACAATACTAATAGCATAGATTTCAATTTTACACCAAAGTACTTACTGCAAACCTAATGGAAACACCTTAGGTTAACTTCCCACATGATTCTGAGATGTCTGAAAGTTGTTTCATGCCTCTGGACATAAAGACAAAAATGTTGTTTTCTGAGTGCTTGCAATGTTCTGACATAAAGTAGTGCACATTTGAATTTTCCACCAAAGTGCAGAGTGCAAACCTGATAGAAACACCTTAGCTTAACTTCCCACATGATTCTGAATGGTTTGAACGTTGTTTCATGCTTCTGAACAGCAAGACAAAAAAGTTGTTTTCTAAGAGCATACAAAGCTTTGGTAATGCAAATAGTACACATTTCAACTTTACACCAAAGTACTTGCTGTAAACCTAATGGAAACACCTTAGTTTAACTTTCCACATGATTATGAGTAGTTTGAAAGTTTTTTCATGCCTGTACACATCAGGACAAAAAAGTTGTTATCTCAGTGCGTACAATGATGTGAGAATACTAATGGCATACATTTCAATTTTACACCAAAGTACTTACTGAAAACCTAATGGATACAGCTTAGGTTAACTTCCAACATGATTATGAGCAGTTTGAAAGTTGTTTCATGCCTCTACACATCAAGACAAATAAGTTGTTATCTTAGTGCATACAAGGCTTTCACAATACTAATAGCATACAGTTTAATTTTACACCAAAGCACTTACTGCAAACCTAATGGAAACACCTTAGGTTTAACTTCCACATGATTATGAGCAGTTTGAAAGTTGTTTCATGCCTCTACATATCAAGACAAAAAAGTTGTTATCTCAGTGCATACAATGTTCTAACATTAAAGTAGTATACATTTCAATTTTCCACCAAAGTACTTACTGCAAACCTAATGGAAACACCTTAGGTTCACTTCCCACATAATTCTGAGATGTCTGAAAGTTGTTTCATGCCTCTGGACAAAAAGACAAAAAAGTTGTTGTCTGAGTGCTTACTGTGTTCTGACTTTAAAGTAGTGTACATTTCAATTTTCCACCAAAGAGCATAGTGCAAACCTGATGGAAACATTTTAAGTTAACTTCCCACATGATTCTGAGTAGTTTGAAAGTTGTTTCATCCCTCTGTACAGCAAGACAAAAAAGCTGTTTTCTAAGTGCATGCAATTCTTTGAAATTAAAGTATAATACATTTGAATTTTCCAACATAGTGCAGAGTGCAAACCTGATGGAAACACCTTAGCTTAACCTCCCACATGATTCTGAATGGTTTGAAAGTTGCTTCATGCTTCTGAACAGCAAGATAAAAAAGTTGCTTTGTCAGTGCATACAATGCTCTGGGAATACAAATGGTACACATTTCAACTTTACACCAAAGTACTTGTGGCAAACCTAATGGAAACACCTTAGTTTAACTTTCCACATGATTATGAGTAGTTTGAAAGTTGTTTCATGCCTGTACACATCAGGACAAAAAAGTTGTTATCTCACTGCATACAATGCTGTGACAATACTAATAGCATACATTTCAAATTTACACCAAAGTACTTACTGCAAACCTAATGGAAACACTTTAGGTTAACTTCCCACATGATTCTGAGATGTCTGAAAGTTGTTTCATGCCTCTGGACATAAAGACAAAAAAGTTGTTTTCTGAGTGCTTACAATGTTCTGACATTAAAGTAGTGTACATTTCAATTTTCAACCAAAGAGCATAGTGCAAACCTGATGGAAACATTTTAAGTTAACTTCCGACATGATTCTGAGTAGTTTGAATGTTGTTTCATCCCTCTGTACAGCAAGACAAAAAAGCTGTTTTCTAAGTGCATGCAATTCTTTGAAATTAATGTATCATACATTTGAATTTTCCAACAAAGTGCAGAGTGCAAACCTGATGGAAACACCTTCGCTTAACCTCCCACATGATTCTGAATGGTTTGAAAGTTGCTTCATGCCTCTGAACAGCAAGAGAAAAAAGTTGCTTTGTCAGTGCATACAATGCTCTGGGAATACAAATGGTACGCATTTCAACTTTACACCAAAGTACTTGTGGCAAACCTAATGGAAACACCTTAGTTTAACTTTCCACATGATTATGAGTAGTTTGAAAGTTGTTTCATGCCTGTACACATCAGGACAAAAAAGTTGTTATCTCAGTGCATACAATGCTGTGACAATACTAATAGCATAGATTTCAATTTTACACCAAAGTACTTACTGCAAACCTAATGGAAACACTTCCCACATGATTCTGAGATGTCTGAAAGTTGTTTCATGCCTCTGGACATAAAGACAAAAATGTTGTTTTCTGAGTGCTTACAATGTTCTGACATAAAGTAGTGTACATTTCAATTTTCCACCAAAGAGCATATTGCAAACCTATTGGAAACATTTTAAGTTAACTTCCCACATGATTCTGAGTAGTTTGAAAGTTGTTCCATCCCTCTGTACAGCAAGACAAAAAAGTTGTTTTCTAAGTGCATGCAATGTTTGAAATTAAAGTAGTATACATTTGAATTTTCCACCAAAGTGCAGAGTGCAAACCTGATAGAAACACCTTAGCTTAACTTCCCACATGATTCTGAATGGTTTGAATTTTGTTTCATGCTTCTGAACAGCAAGACAAAAAAGTTGTTTTCTAAGTGCATACAAAGCTTTGGTAATGCAAATAGTACACATTTCAACTTTACACCAAAGTCCTTGCTGTAAACCTAATGGAAACACCTTAGTTTAACTTTCCACATGATTATGAGTAGTTTGAACGTTTTTTCATGCCTGTACACATCAGGACAAAAAAGTTGTTATCTCAGTGCATACAATGATGTGAGAATACTAATGGCATACATTTCAATTTTACACCAAAGTACTTACTGAAAACCTAATGGAAACAGCTTAGGTTAACTTCCCACATGATTATGAGCAGTTTGAAAGTTGTTTCATGCCTCTACACATCAAGACAAAAAAGTTGTTATCTCAGTGCATACAAGGCTTTGACAATACTAATAGCATACATTTTAATTTTTCACCAAAGCACTTACTGCAAACCTAATGGAAACACCTTAGGTTTACTTTCCACATGATCATGAGCAGTTTGAAAGTAGTTTCATGCCTCTACATATCAAGACAAAAAAGTTGTTATCTCAGTGCATACAATGTTCTAACATTAAAGTAGTATACATTTCAATTTTCCACCAAAGTACTTACTGCAAACCTAATGGAAACACCTTAGGTTCACTTCCCACATAATTCTGAGATGTCTGAAAGTTGTTTCATGCCTCTGGACAAAAAGACAAAAAAGTTGTTGTCTGAGTGCTTTCTGTGTTCTGACATCAAAGTAGTGTACATTTCAATTTTCCACCAAAGAGCATAGTGCAAACCTGATGGAAACATTTTAAGTTAACTTCCCACATGATTCTGAGTAGTTTGAAAGTTGTTTCATCCCTCTGTACAGCAAGACAAAAAAGCTGTTTTCTAAGTGCATGCAATTCTTTGAAATTAATGTATCATACATTTGAATTTTCCAACAAAGTGCAGAGTGCAAACCTGATGGAAACACCTTCGCTTAACCTCCCACATGATTCTGAATGGTTTGAAAGTTGCTTCATGCCTCTGAACAGGAAGATAAAAAAGTTGCTTTGTCAGTGCATACAATGCTCTGGGAATACAAATGGTACACATTTCAACTTTACACCAAAGTACTTGTGGCAAACCTAATGGAAACACCTTAGTTTAACTTTCCACATGATTATGAGTAGTTTGAAAGTTGTTTCATGCCTGTACACATCAGGACAAAAAAGTTGTTATCTCAGTGCATACAATGCTGTGACAATACTAATAGCATAGATTTCAATTTTACACCAAAGTACTTACTGCAAACCTAATGGAAACACCTTAGATTAACTTCCCACATGATTCTGAGATGTCTGAAAGTTGTTTCATGCCTCTGGACATAAAGACAAAAATGTTGTTTTCTGAGTGCTTACACTGTTCTGACATAAAATAGTGTACATTTCAATTTTCCTCCAAAGAGCATATTGCAAACCAATTAGAAACATTTTAAGTTAACTTCCCACCTATTTCTGAGTAGTTTGAAAGTTGTTCCATCCCTCTGTACAGCAAGACAAAAAAGTTGTTTTCTAAGTGCATGCAATGTTTGAAATTAAAGTAGTATACATTTGAATTTTCCACCAAAGTGCAGAGTGCAAACCTGATAGAAACACCTTAGCTTAACTTCCCACATGATTCTGAATGGTTTGAATTTTGTTTCATGCTTCTGAACAGCAAGACAAAAAAGTTGTTTTCTAAGTGCATACAAAGATTTGGTAATGCAAATAGTACACATTTCAACTTTACACCAAAGTCCTTGCTGTAAACCTAATGGAAACACCTTAGTTTAACTTTCCACATGATTATGAGTAGTTTGAACGTTTTTTCATGCCTGTACACATCAGGACAAAAAAGTTGTTATCTCAGTGCATACAATGATGTGAGAATACTAATGGCATACATTTCAATTTTACACCAAAGTACTTACTGAAAACCTAATGGAAATGCTTAGGTTAACTTCCCACATGATTATGAGCAGTTTGAAAGTTGTTTCATGCCTCTCACATCAGGACAAAAAAGTTGTTATCTCAGTGCATACAATGCTGTGACAATACTAATAGCATACATTTCAATTTTACACCAAAGTACTTACTGCAAACCTAATGGAAACACTTTAGGTTAACTTCCCACATGATTCTGAGATGTCTGAAAGTTGTTTCATGCCTCTGGACATAAAGACAAAAAAGTTGTTTTCTGAGTGCTTACAATGTTCTGACATTAAAGTAGTGTACATTTCAATTTTCAACCAAAGAGGATAGTGCAAACCTGATGGAAACATTTTAAGTTAACTTCCGACATGATTCTGAGTAGTTTGAATGTTGTTTCATCCCTCTGTACAGCAAGACAAAAACGCTGTTTTCTAAGTGCATGCAATTCTTTGAAATTAATGTATCATACATTTGAATTTTCCAACAAAGTGCAGAGTGCAAACCTGATGGAAACACCTTCGCTTAACCTCCCACATGATTCTGAATGGTTTGAAAGTTGCTTCATGCCTCTGAACAGGAAGATAAAAAAGTTGCTTTGTCAGTGCATACAATGCTCTGGGAATACAAATGGTACACATTTCAACTTTACACCAAAGTACTTGTGGCAAACCTAATGGAAACACCTTAGTTTAACTTTCCACATGATTATGAGTAGTTTGAAAGTTGTTTCATGCCTGTACACATCAGGACAAAAAAGTTGTTTATCTCAGTGCATACAATGCTGTGACAATACTAATAGCATAGATTTCAATTTTACACCAAAGTACTTACTGCAAACCTAATGGAAACACCTTAGGTTAACTTCCCACATGATTCTGAGATGTCTGAAAGTTGTTTCATGCCTCTGGACATAAAGACAAAAATGTTGTTTTCTGAGTGCTTACAATGTTCTGACATAAAGTAGTGTACATTTCAATTTTCCACCAAAGAGCATATTGCAAACCTATTAGAAACATTTTAAGTTAACTTCCCACATGATTCTGAGTAGTTTGAAAGTTGTTCCATCCCTCTGTACAGCAAGACAAAAAAGTTGTTTTCTAAGTGCATGCAAAGCTTTGGTAATGCAAATAGTACACATTTCAACTTTACACCAAAGTACTTGCTGTTAACCTAATGGAAACACCTTAGTTTAACTTTCCACATGATTATGAGTAGTTTGAAAGTTTTTTCATGCCTGTACACATCAGGACAAAAAAGTTGTTATCTCAGTGCATACAATGATGTGAGAATACTAATGGCATACATTTCAATTTTACACCAAAGTACTTACTGAAAACCTAATGGATACAGCTTAGGTTAACTTCCCACATGATTATGAGCAGTTTGAAAGTTGTTTCATGCCTCTACACATCAAGACAAATAAGTTGTTATCTCAGTGCATACAAGGCTTTGACAATACTAATAGCATACATTTTAATTTACACCAAAGCACTTACTGCAAACCTAATGGAAACACCTTAGGTTTACTTTCCACATGATTATGAGCAGTTTGAAAGTTGTTTCATGCCTCTACATATCAAGACAAAAAAGTTGTTATCTCAGTGCATACAATGTTCTAACATTAAAGTAGTATACATTTCAATTTTCCACCAAAGTACTTACTGCAAACCTAATGGAAACACCCTAGGTTCACTTCCCACATAATTCTGAGATGTCTGAAAGTTGTTTCATGCCTCTGGACAAAAAGACAAAAAAGTTGTTGTCTGAGTGCTCACTGTGTTCTGACATTAAAGTAGTGTACATTTCAATTTTCCACCAAAGAGCATAGTGCAAACCTGATGGAAACATTTTAAGTTAACTTCCCACATGATTCTGAGTAGTTTGAAAGTTGTTTCATCCCTCTGTACAGCAAGACAAAAACGCTGTTTTCTAAGTGCATGCAATTCTTGAAATTAAAGTATAATACATTTGAATTTTCCAACAAAGTGCAGAGTGCAAACCTGATGGAAACACCTTAGGTTAACCTCCCACATGATTCTGAATGGTTTGAAAGTTGCTTCATGCTTCTGAACAGCAAGATAAAAAAGTTGCTTTGTCAGTGCACACAATGCTCTGGGAATACAAATGGTACACATTTCAACTTTACACCAAAGTACTTGTGGCAAACCTAATGGAAACACCTTAGGTTAACTTTCCACATGATTATGAGTAGTTTGAAAGTTGTTTCATGCCTGTACACATCAGGACAAAAAAGTTGTTATCTCAGTGCATACAATGCTGTGACAATACTAATAGCATACATTTCAATTTTACACCAAAGTACTTACTGCAAACCTAATGGAAACACTTTAGGTTAACTTCCCACATGATTCTGAGATGTCTGAAAGTTGTTTCATGCCTCTGGACATAAAGACAAAAAAGTTGTTTTCTGAGTGCTTACAATGTTCTGACATTAAAGTAGTGTACATTTCAATTTTCAACCAAAGAGCATAGTGCAAACCTGATGGAAACATTTTAAGTTAACTTCCGACATGATTCTGAGTAGTTTGAATGTTGTTTCATCCCTCTGTACAGCAAGACAAAAAAGCTGTTTTCTAAGTGCATGCAATTCTTTGAAATTAAAGTATAATACATTTGAATTTTCCAACAAAGTGCAGAGTGCAAACCTGATGGAAACACCTTAGCTTAACCTCCCACATGATTCTGAATGGTTTGAAAGTTGCTTCATGCCTCCGAACAGCAAGAGAAAAAAGTTGCTTTGTCAGTGCATACAATGCTCTGGGAATACAAATGGTACACATTTCAACTTTACACCAAAGTACTTGCGGCAAACCTAATGGAAACATCTTAGTATAACTTTCCACATGATTATGAGTAGTTTGAAAGTTGTTTCATGCCTGTACACATGAGGACAAAAAAGTTGTTATCTCAGTGCATACAATGCTGTGACAATACTAATAGCATACATTTCAATTTTACACCAAAGTACTTACTGCAAACCTAATGGAAACACTTCCCACATGATTCTGAGATGTCTGAAAGTTGTTTCATGCCTCTGGACATAAAGACAAAAATGTTGTTTTCTGAGTGCTTACAATGTTCTGACATAAAGTAGTGTACATTTCAATTTTCCACCAAAGAGCATATTGCAAACCTATTGGAAACATTTTAAGTTAACTTCCCACATGATTCTGAGTAGTTTGAAAGTTGTTCCATCCCTCTGTACAGCAAGACAAAAAAGTTGTTTTCTAAGTGCATGCAATGTTTGAAATTAAAGTAGTATACATTTGAATTTTCCACCAAAGTGCAGAGTGCAAACCTGATAGAAACACCTTAGCTTAACTTCCCACATGATTCTGAATGGTTTGAATTTTGTTTCATGCTTCTGAACAGCAAGACAAAAAAGTTGTTTTCTAAGTGCATACAAAGCTTTGGTAATGCAAATAGTACACATTTCAACTTTACACCAAAGTCCTTGCTGTAAACCTAATGGAAACACCTTAGTTTAACTTTCCACATGATTATGAGTAGTTTGAACGTTTTTTCATGCCTGTACACATCAGGACAAAAAAGTTGTTATCTCAGTGCATACAATGATGTGAGAATACTAATGGCATACATTTCAATTTTACACCAAAGTACTTACTGAAAACCTAATGGAAACAGCTTAGGTTAACTTCCCACATGATTATGAGCAGTTTGAAAGTTGTTTCATGCCTCTACACATCAAGACAAAAAAGTTGTTATCTCAGTGCATACAAGGCTTTGACAATACTAATAGGATACATTTTAATTTTTCACCAAAGCACTTACTGCAAACCTAATGGAAACACCTTAGGTTTACTTTCCACATGATTATGAGCAGTTTGACAGTAGTTTCATGCCTCTACATATCAAGACAAAAAAGTTGTTATCTCAGTGCATACAATGTTCTAACATTAAAGTAGTATACATTTCAATTTTCCACCAAAGTACTTACTGCAAACCTAATGGAAACACCTTAGGTTCACTTCCCACATAATTCTGAGATGTCTGAAAGTTGTTTCATGCCTCTGGACAAAAAGACAAAAAAGTTGTTGTCTGAATGCTTACTGTGTTCTGACACTAAAGTAGTGTACATTTCAATTTTCCACCAAAGAGCATAGTGCAAACCTGATGGAAACATTTTAAGTTAACTTCCCACATGATTCTGAGTAGTTTGAAAGTTGTTTCATCCCTCTGTACAGCAAGACAAAAAAGCTGTTTTCTAAGTGCATGCAATTCTTTGAAATTAATGTATCATACATTTGAATTTTCCAACAAAGTGCAGAGTGCAAACCTGATGGAAACACCTTCGCTTAACCTCCCACATGATTCTGAATGGTTTGAAAGTTGCTTCATGCCTCTGAACAGGAAGATAAAAAAGTTGCTTTGTCAGTGCATACAATGCTCTGGGAATACAAATGGTACACATTTCAACTTTACACCAAAGTACTTGTGGCAAACCTAATGGAAACACCTTAGTTTAACTTTCCACATGATTATGAGTAGTTTGAAAGTTGTTTCATGCCTGTACACATCAGGACAAAAAAGTTGTTATCTCAGTGCATACAATGCTGTGACAATACTAATAGCATAGATTTCAATTTTACACCAAAGTACTTACTGCAAACCTAATGGAAACACCTTAGGTTAACTTCCCACATGATTCTGAGATGTCTGAAAGTTGTTTCATGCCTCTGGACATAAAGACAAAAATGTTGTTTTCTGAGTGCTTACACTGTTCTGACATAAAATAGTGTACATTTCAATTTTCCTCCAAAGAGCATATTGCAAACCTATTAGAAACATTTTAAGTTAACTTCCCACCTATTTCTGAGTAGTTTGAAAGTTGTTCCATCCCTCTGTACAGCAAGACAAAAAAGTTGTTTTCTAAGTGCATGCAATGTTTGAAATTAAAGTAGTATACATTTGAATTTTCCACCAAAGTGCAGAGTGCAAACCTGATAGAAACACCTTAGCTTAACTTCCCACATGATTCTGAATGGTTTGAATTTTGTTTCATGCTTCTGAACAGCAAGACAAAAAAGTTGTTTTCTAAGTGCATACAAAGCTTTGGTAATGCAAATAGTACACATTTCAACTTTACACCAAAGTCCTTGCTGTAAACCTAATGGAAATGCTTAGGTTAACTTCCCACATGATTATCAGCAGTTTGAAAGTTGTTTCATGCCTCTCACATCAGGACAAAAAAGTTGTTATCTCAGTGCATACAATGCTGTGACAATACTAATAGCATACATTTCAATTTTACACCAAAGTACTTACTGCAAACCTAATGGAAACACTTTAGGTTAACTTCCCACATGATTCTGAGATGTCTGAAAGTTGTTTCATGCCTCTGGACATAAAGACAAAAAAGTTGTTTTCTGAGTGCTTACAATGTTCTGACATTAAAGTAGTGTACATTTCAATTTTCAACCAAAGAGCATAGTGCAAACCTGATGGAAACATTTTAAGTTTACTTCCGACATGATTCTGAGTAGTTTGAATGTTGTTTCATCCCTCTGTACAGCAAGACAAAAACGCTGTTTTCTAAGTGCATGCAATTCTTTGAAATTAATGTATCATACATTTGAATTTTCCAACAAAGTGCAGAGTGCAAACCTGATGGAAACACCTTCGCTTAACCTCCCACATGATTCTGAATGGTTTGAAAGTTGCTTCATGCCTCTGAACAGGAAGATAAAAAAGTTGCTTTGTCAGTGCATAGAATGCTCTGGGAATACAAATGGTACACATTTCAACTTTAGACCAAAGTACTTGTGGCAAACCTAATGGAAACACCTTAGTTTAACTTTCCACATGATTATGAGTAGTTTGAAAGTTGTTTCATGCCTGTACACATCAGGACAAAAAAGTTGTTTATCTCAGTGCATACAATGCTGTGACAATACTAATAGCATAGATTTCAATTTTACACCAAAGTACTTACTGCAAACCTAATGGAAACACCTTAGGTTAACTTCCCACATGATTCTGAGATGTCTGAAAGTTGTTTCATGCCTCTGGACATAAAGACAAAAATGTTGTTTTCTGAGTGCTTACAATGTTCTGACATAAAGTAGTGTACATTTCAATTTTCCACCAAAGAGCATATTGCAAACCTATTAGAAACATTTTAAGTTAACTTCCCACATGATTCTGAGTAGTTTGAAAGTTGTTCCATCCCTCTGTACAGCAAGACAAAAAAGTTGTTTTCTAAGTGCATGCAAAGCTTTGGTAATGCAAATAGTACACATTTCAACTTTACACCAAAGTACTTGCTGTTAACCTAATGGAAACACCTTAGTTTAACTTTCCACATGATTATGAGTAGTTTGAAAGTTTTTTTCATGCCTGTACACATCAGGACAAAAAAGTTGTTATCTCAGTGCATACAATGATGTGAGAATACTAATGGCATACATTTCAATTTTACACCAAAGTACTTACTGAAAACCTAATGGATACAGCTTAGGTTTACTTTCCACATGATTATGAGCAGTTTGAAAGTTGTTTCATGCCTCTACATATCAAGACAAAAAAGTTGTTATCTCAGTGCATACAATGTTCTAACATTAAAGTAGTATACATTTCAATTTTCCACCAAAGTACTTACTGCAAACCTAATGGAAACACCCTAGGTTCACTTCCCACATAATTCTGAGATGTCTGAAAGTTGTTTCATGCCTCTGGACAAAAAGACAAAAAAGTTGTTGTCTGAGTGCTCACTGTGTTCTGACATTAAAGTAGTGTACATTTCAATTTTCCACCAAAGAGCATAGTGCAAACCTGATGGAAACATTTTAAGTTAACTTCCCACATGATTCTGAGTAGTTTGAAAGTTGTTTCATCCCTCTGTACAGCAAGACAAAAACGCTGTTTTCTAAGTGCATGCAATTCTTTGAAATTAAAGTATAATACATTTGAATTTTCCAACAAAGTGCAGAGTGCAAACCTGATGGAAACACCTTAGGTTAACCTCCCACATGATTCTGAATGGTTTGAAAGTTGCTTCATGCTTCTGAACAGCAAGATAAAAAAGTTGCTTTGTCAGTGCACACAATGCTCTGGGAATACAAATGGTACACATTTCAACTTTACACCAAAGTACTTGTGGCAAACCTAATGGAAACACCTTAGGTTAACTTTCCACATGATTATGAGTAGTTTGAAAGTTGTTTCATGCCTGTACACATCAGGACAAAAAAGTTGTTATCTCAGTGCATACAATGCTGTGACAATACTAATCACATACATTTCAATTTTACACCAAAGTACTTACTGCAAACCTAATGGAAACACTTTAGGTTAACTTCCCACATGATTCTGAGATGTCTGAAAGTTGTTTCATGCCTCTGGACATAAAGACAAAAAAGTTGTTTTCTGAGTGCTTGCAATGTTCTGACATTAAAGTAGTGTACATTTCAATTTTCAACCAAAGAGCATAGTGCAAACCTGATGGAAACATTTTAAGTTAACTTCCGACATGATTCTGAGTAGTTTGAATGTTGTTTCATCCCTCTGTACAGCAAGACAAAAAAGCTGTTTTCTAAGTGCATGCAATTCTTTGAAATTAAAGTATAATACATTTGAATTTTCCAACAAAGTGCAGAGTGCAAACCTGATGGAAACACCTTAGCTTAACCTCCCACATGATTCTGAATGGTTTGAAAGTTGCTTCATGCCTCCAAACAGCAAGAGAAAAAAGTTGCTTCGTCAGTGCATACAATGCTCTGGGAATACAAATGGTACACATTTCAACTTTACACCAAAGTACTTGCGGCAAACCTAATGGAAACATCTTAGTATAACTTTCCACATGATTATGAGTAGTTTGAAAGTTGTTTCATGCCTGTACACATGAGGACAAAAAAGTTGTTATCTCAGTGCATACAATGCTGTGACAATACTAATAGCATACATTTCAATTTTACACCAAAGTACTTACTGCAAACCTAATGGAAACACTTCCCACATGATTCTGAGATGTCTGAAAGTTGTTTCATGCCTCTGGACATAAAGACAAAAATGTTGTTTTCTGAGTGCTTACAATGTTCTGACATAAAGTAGTGTACATTTCAATTTTCCACCAAAGAGCATATTGCAAACCTATTGGAAACATTTTAAGTTAACTTCCCACATGATTCTGAGTAGTTTGAAAGTTGTTCCATCCCTCTGTACAGCAAGACAAAAAAGTTGTTTTCTAAGTGCATGCAATGTTTGAAATTAAAGTAGTATACATTTGAATTTTCCACCAAAGTGCAGAGTGCAAACCTGATAGAAACACCTTAGCTTAACTTCCCACATGATTCTGAATGGTTTGAATTTTGTTTCATGCTTCTGAACAGCAAGACAAAAAAGTTGTTTTCTAAGTGCATACAAAGCTTTGGTAATGCAAATAGTACACATTTCAACTTTACACCAAAGTCCTTGCTGTAAACCTAATGGAAACACCTTAGTTTAACTTTCCACATGATTATGAGTAGTTTGAACGTTTTTTCATGCCTGTACACATCAGGACAAAAAAGTTGTTATCTCAGTGCATACAATGATGTGAGAATACTAATGGAATACATTTCAATTTTACACCAAAGTACTTACTGAAAACCTAATGGAAACAGCTTAGGTTAACTTCCCACATGATTATGAGCAGTTTGAAAGTTGTTTCATGCCTCTACACATCAAGACAAAAAAGTTGTTATCTCAGTGCATACAAGGCTTTGACAATACTAATAGGATACATTTTAATTTTTCACCAAAGCACTTACTGCAAACCTAATGGAAACACCTTAGGTTTACTTTCCACATGATTATGAGCAGTTTGACAGTAGTTTCATGCCTCTACATATCAAGACAAAAAAGTTGTTATCTCAGTGCATACAATGTTCTAACATTAAAGTAGTATACATTTCAATTTTCCACCAAAGTACTTACTGCAAACCTAATGGAAACACCTTAGGTTCACTTCCCACATAATTCTGAGATGTCTGAAAGTTGTTTCATGCCTCTGGACAAAAAGACAAAAAAGTTGTTGTCTGAATGCTTACTGTGTTCTGACATTAAAGTAGTGTACATTTCAATTTTCCACCAAAGAGCATAGTGCAAACCTGATGGAAACATTTTAAGTTAACTTCCCACATGATTCTGAGTAGTTTGAAAGTTGTTTCATCCCTCTGTACAGCAAGACAAAAAAGCTGTTTTCTAAGTGCATGCAATTCTTTGAAATTAATGTATCATACATTTGAATTTTCCAACAAAGTGCAGAGTGCAAACCTGATGGAAACACCTTCGCTTAACCTCCCACATGATTCTGAATGGTTTGAAAGTTGCTTCATGCCTCTGAACAGGAAGATAAAAAAGTTGCTTTGTCAGTGCATACAATGCTCTGGGAATACAAATGGTACACATTTCAACTTTACACCAAAGTACTTGTGGCAAACCTAATGGAAACACCTTAGTTTAACTTTCCACATGATTATGAGTAGTTTGAAAGTTGTTTCATGCCTGTACACATCAGGACAAAAAAGTTGTTATCTCAGTGCATACAATGCTGTGACAATACTAATAGCATAGATTTCAATTTTACACCAAAGTACTTACTGCAAACCTAATGGAAACACCTTAGGTTAACTTCCCACATGATTCTGAGATGTCTGAAAGTTGTTTCATGCCTCTGGACAGAAAGACAAAAATGTTGTTTTCTGAGTGCTTGCAATGTTCTGACATAAAGTAGTGTACATTTGAATTTTCCACCAAAGTGCAGAGTGCAAACCTGATAGAAACACCTTAGCTTAACTTCCCACATGATTCTGAATGGTTTGAACGTTGTTTCATGCTTCTGAACAGCAAGACAAAAAAGTTGTTTTCTAAGTGCATACAAAGGTTTGGTAATGCAAATAGTACACATTTCAACTTTACACCAAAGTCCTTGCTGTAAACCTAATGGAAACACCTTAGTTTAACTTTCCACATGATTATGAGTAGTTTGAAAGTTTTTTCATGCCTGTACACATCAGGACAAAAAAGTTGTTATCTCAGTGCATACAATGATGTGAGAATACTAATGGCATACATTTCAATTTTACACCAAAGTACTTACTGAAAACCTAATGGAAACAGCTTAGGTTTACTTTCCACATGATTATGAGCAGTTTTAAAGTTGTTTCATGCCTCTACATATCAAGACAAAAAAGTTGTTATCTCAGTGCATACAATGTTCTAACATTAAAGTAGTATACATTTCAATTTTCCACCAAAGTACTTACGGCAAACCTAATGGAAACACCTTAGGTTCACTTCCCACATAATTCTGAGATGTCTGAAAGTTGTTTCATGCCTCTGGACAAAAAGACAAAAAAGTTGTTGTCTGAGTGCTTACTGTGTTCTGACATTAAAGTAGTGTACATTTCAATTTTCCACCAAAGAGCATAGTGCAAACCTGATGGAAACATTTTAAGTTAACTTCCCACATGATTCTGAGTAGTTTGAAAGTTGTTTCATCCCTCTGTACAGCAAGACAAAAAAGCTGTTTTCTAAGTGCATGCAATTCTTTGAAATTAATGTATCATACATTTGAATTTTCCAACAAAGTGCAGAGTGCAAACCTGATGGAAACACCTTCGCTTAACCTCCCACATGATTCTGAATGGTTTGAAAGTTGCTTCATGCCTCTGAACAGCAAGAGAAAAAAGTTGCTTTGTCAGTGCATACAATGCTCTGGGAATACAAATGGTACACATTTCAAATTTACACCAAAGTACTTGTGGCAAAAATAATGGAAACACCTTAGTTTAACTTTCCACATGATTATGAGTAGTTTGAAAGTTGTTTCATGCCTGCACACATCAGGACAAAAAAGTTGTTATCTCAGTGCATACAATGATGTGAGAATACTAATGGCATACATTTCAATTTTACACCAAAGTACTTACTGAAAACCTAATGGAAACACCTTAGGTTAACTTCCCACATGATTCTGAGATGTCTGAAAGTTGTTTCATGCCTCTGGACATAAAGACAAAAAAGTTGTTTTCTGAGTGCTTACAATCTTCTGACATTAAAGTAGTGTACATTTCAATTTTCCACCAAAGAGCGTAGTGCAAACCTGATGGAAACATTTTAAGTTAACTTTCGACATGATTCTGAGTAGTTTGAATGTTGTTTCATCCCTCTGTACAGCAAGACAAAGAAGCTGTTTTCTAAGTGCATGGAATTCTTTGAAATTAAAATATAATACATTTGAATTTTCCAACAAAGTGCAGAGTGCAAACCTGATGGAGACACCTTACCTTAACTTCCCACATGATTCTGAATGGTTTGAAAGTTGCTTCATGCCTCTGAACAGCAAGAGAAAAAAGTTGCTTTGTCAGTGCATACAATGCTCTGGGAATACAAATGGTACACATTTCAACTTTACACCAAAGTACTTGCGGCAAACCTAATGGAAACATCTTAGTATAACTTTCCACATGATTATGAGTAGTTTGACAGTTGTTTCATGCCTGTACACATCAGGACAAAAAAGTTGTTATCTCAGTGCATACAATGATGTGAGAATACTAATGGCATACATTTCAATTTTACACCAAAGTACTTACTGAAAACCTAATGGAAACAGCTTAGGTTAACTTCCCACATGATTATGAGCAGTTTGAAAGTTGTTTCATGCCTCTACACATCAAGACAAAAAAGTTGTTATCTCAGTGCATACAAGGCTTTGACAATACTAATAGGATACATTTTAATTTTTCACCAAAGCACTTACTGCAAACCTAATGGAAACACCTTAGGTTTACTTTCCACATGATTATGAGCAGTTTGACAGTAGTTTCATGCCTCTACATATCAAGACAAAAAAGTTGTTATCTCAGTGCATACAATGTTCTAACATTAAAGTAGTATACATTTCAATTTTCCACCAAAGTACTTACTGCAAACCTAATGGAAACACCTTAGGTTCACTTCCCACATAATTCTGAGATGTCTGAAAGTTGTTTCATGCCTCTGGACAAAAAGACAAAAAAGTTGTTGTCTGAATGCTTACTGTGTTCTGACAATAAAGTAGTGTACATTTCAATTTTCCACCAAAGAGCATAGTGCAAACCTGATGGAAACATTTTAAGTTAACTTCCCACATGATTCTGAGTAGTTTGAAAGTTGTTTCATCCCTCTGTACAGCAAGACAAAAAAGCTGTTTTCTAAGTGCATGCAATTCTTTGAAATTAATGTATCATACATTTGAATTTTCCAACAAAGTGCAGAGTGCAAACCTGATGGAAACACCTTCGCTTAACCTCCCACATGATTCTGAATGGTTTGAAAGTTGCTTCATGCCTCTGAACAGGAAGATAAAAAAGTTGCTTTGTCAGTGCATACAATGCTCTGGGAATACAAATGGTACACATTTCAACTTTACACCAAAGTACTTGTGGCAAACCTAATGGAAACACCTTAGTTTAACTTTCCACATGATTATGAGTAGTTTGAAAGTTGTTTCATGCCTGTACACATCAGGACAAAAAAGTTGTTATCTCAGTGCATACAATGCTGTGACAATACTAATAGCATAGATTTCAATTTTACACCAAAGTACTTACTGCAAACCTAATGGAAACACCTTAGGTTAACTTCCCACATGATTCTGAGATGTCTGAAAGTTGTTTCATGCCTCTGGACAGAAAGACAAAAATGTTGTTTTCTGAGTGCTTGCAATGTTCTGACATAAAGTAGTGTACATTTGAATTTTCCACCAAAGTGCAGAGTGCAAACCTGATAGAAACACCTTAGCTTAACTTCCCACATGATTCTGAATGGTTTGAACGTTGTTTCATGCTTCTGAACAGCAAGACAAAAAAGTTGTTTTCTAAGTGCATACAAAGGTTTGGTAATGCAAATAGTACACATTTCAACTTTACACCAAAGTCCTTGCTGTAAACCTAATGGAAACACCTTAGTTTAACTTTCCACATGATTATGAGTAGTTTGAAAGTTTTTTCATGCCTGTACACATCAGGACAAAAAAGTTGTTATCTCAGTGCATACAATGATGTGAGAATACTAATGGCATACATTTCAATTTTACACCAAAGTACTTACTGAAAACCTAATGGAAACAGCTTAGGTTTACTTTCCACATGATTATGAGCAGTTTTAAAGTTGTTTCATGCCTCTACATATCAAGACAAAAAAGTTGTTATCTCAGTGCATACAATGTTCTAACATTAAAGTAGTATACATTTCAATTTTCCACCAAAGTACTTACGGCAAACCTAATGGAAACACCTTAGGTTCACTTCCCACATAATTCTGAGATGTCTGAAAGTAGTTTCATGCCTCTGGACAAAAAGACAAAAAAGTTGTTGTCTGAGTGCTTACTGTGTTCTGACATTAAAGTAGTGTACATTTCAATTTTCCACCAAAGAGCATAGTGCAAACCTGATGGAAACATTTTAAGTTAACTTCCCACATGATTCTGAGTAGTTTGAAAGTTGTTTCATCCCTCTGTACAGCAAGACAAAAAAGCTGTTTTCTAAGTGCATGCAATTCTTTGAAATTAATGTATCATACATTTGAATTTTCCAACAAAGTGCAGAGTGCAAACCTGATGGAAACACCTTCGCTTAACCTCCCACATGATTCTGAATGGTTTGAAAGTTGCTTCATGCCTCTGAACAGCAAGAGAAAAAGTTGCTTTGTCAGTGCATACAATGCTCTGGGAATACAAATGGTACACATTTCAAATTTACACCAAAGTACTTGTGGCAAAAATAATGGAAACACCTTAGTTTAACTTTCCACATGATTATGAGTAGTTTGAAAGTTGTTTCATGCCTGCACACATCAGGACAAAAAAGTTGTTATCTCAGTGCATACAACGATGTGAGAATACTAATGGCATACATTTCAATTTTACACCAAAGTACTTACTGAAAACCTAATGGAAACACCTTAGGTTAACTTCCCACATGATTCTGAGATGTCTGAAAGTTGTTTCATGCCTCTGGACATAAAGACAAAAAAGTTGTTTTCTGAGTGCTTACAATCTTCTGACATTAAAGTAGTGTACATTTCAATTTTCCACCAAAGAGCGTAGTGCAAACCTGATGGAAACATTTTAAGTTAACTTTCGACATGATTCTGAGTAGTTTGAATGTTGTTTCATCCCTCTGTACAGCAAGACAAAGAAGCTGTTTTCTAAGTGCATGGAATTCTTTGAAATTAAAATATAATACATTTGAATTTTCCAACAAAGTGCAGAGTGCAAACCTGATGGAAACACCTTACCTTAACTTCCCACATGATTCTGAATGGTTTGAAAGTTGCTTCATGCCTCTGAACAGCAAGAGAAAAAAGTTGCTTTGTCAGTGCATACAATGCTCTGGGAATACAAATGGTACACATTTCAACTTTACACCAAAGTACTTGCGGCAAACCTAATGGAAACATCTTAGTATAACTTTCCACATGATTATGAGTAGTTTGAAAGTTGTTTCATGCCTGTACACATCAGGACAAAAAAGTTGTTATCTCAGTGCATACAATGATGTGAGAATACTAATGGCATACATTTCAATTTTACACCAAAGTACTTACTGAAAACCTAATGGAAACAGCTTAGGTTAACTTCCCACATGATTATGAGCAGTTTGAAAGTTGTTTCATGCCTCTACACATCAAGACAAAAAAGTTGTTATCTCAGTGCATACAAGGCTTTGACAATACTAATAGGATACATTTTAATTTTTCACCAAAGCACTTACTGCAAACCTAATGGAAACACCTTAGGTTTACTTTCCACATGATTATGAGCAGTTTGACAGTAGTTTCATGCCTCTACATATCAAGACAAAAAAGTTGTTATCTCAGTGCATACAATGTTCTAACATTAAAGTAGTATACATTTCAATTTTCCACCAAAGTACTTACTGCAAACCTAATGGAAACACCTTAGGTTCACTTCCCACATAATTCTGAGATGTCTGAAAGTTGTTTCATGCCTCTGGACAAAAAGACAAAAAAGTTGTTGTCTGAATGCTTACTGTGTTCTGACATTAAAGTAGTGTACATTTCAATTTTCCACCAAAGAGCATAGTGCAAACCTGATGGAAACATTTTAAGTTAACTTCCCACATGATTCTGAGTAGTTTGAAAGTTGTTTCATCCCTCTGTACAGCAAGACAAAAACGCTGTTTTCTAAGTGCATGCAATTCTTTGAAATTAAAGTATAATACATTTGAATTTTCCAACAAAGTGCAGAGTGCAAACCTGATGGAAACACCTTAGGTTAACCTCCCACATGATTCTGAATGGTTTGAAAGTTGCTTCATGCTTCTGAACAGCAAGATAAAAAAGTTGCTTTGTCAGTGCACACAATGCTCTGGGAATACAAATGGTACACATTTCAACTTTACACCAAAGTACTTGTGGCAAACCTAATGGAAACACCTTAGGTTAACTTTCCACATGATTATGAGTAGTTTGAAAGTTGTTTCATGCCTGTACACATCAGGACAAAAAAGTTGTTATCTCAGTGCATACAATGCTGTGACAATACTAATCACATACATTTCAATTTTACACCAAAGTACTTACTGCAAACCTAATGGAAACACTTTAGGTTAACTTCCCACATGATTCTGAGATGTCTGAAAGTTGTTTCATGCCTCTGGACATAAAGACAAAAAAGTTGTTTTCTGAGTGCTTACAATGTTCTGACATTAAAGTAGTGTACATTTCAATTTTCAACCAAAGAGCATAGTGCAAACCTGATGGAAACATTTTAAGTTAACTTCCGGCATGATTCTGAGTAGTTTGAATGTTGTTTCATCCCTCTGTACAGCAAGACAAAAAAGCTGTTTTCTAAGTGCATGCAATTCTTTGAAATTAAAGTATAATACATTTGAATTTTCCAACAAAGTGCAGAGTGCAAACCTGATGGAAACACCTTAGCTTAACCTCCCACATGATTCTGAATGGTTTGAAAGTTGCTTCATGCCTCCGAACAGCAAGAGAAAAAAGTTGCTTTGTCAGTGCATACAATGCTCTGGGAATACAAATGGTACACATTTCAACTTTACACCAAAGTACTTGCGGCAAACCTAATGGAAACATCTTAGTATAACTTTCCACATGATTATGAGTAGTTTGAAAGTTGTTTCATGCCTGTACACATGAGGACAAAAAAGTTGTTATCTCAGTGCATACAATGATGTGAGAATACTAATGGCATACATTTCAATTTTACACCAAAGTGCTTACTGAAAACCTAATGGAAACAGCTTAGGTTAACTTCCCACATGATTATGAGCAGTTTGAAAGTTGTTTCATGCCTCTACACATCAAGACAAAAAAGTTGTTATCTCAGTGCATACAAGGCTTTGACAATACTAATAGGATACATTTTAATTTTTCACCAAAGCACTTACTGCAAACCTAATGGAAACACCTTAGGTTTACTTTCCACATGATTATGAGCAGTTTGACAGTAGTTTCATGCCTCTACATATCAAGACAAAAAAGTTGTTATCTCAGTGCATACAATGTTCTAACATTAAAGTAGTATACATTTCAATTTTCCACCAAAGTACTTACTGCAAACCTAATGGAAACACCTTAGGTTCACTTCCCACATAATTCTGAGATGTCTGAAAGTTGTTTCATGCCTCTGGACAAAAAGACAAAAAAGTTGTTGTCTGAATGCTTACTGTGTTCTGACATTAAAGTAGTGTACATTTCAATTTTCCACCAAAGAGCATAGTGCAAACCTGATGGAAACATTTTAAGTTAACTTCCCACATGATTCTGAGTAGTTTGAAAGTTGTTTCATCCCTGTGTACAGCAAGACAAAGAAGCTGTTTTCTAAGTGCATGGAATTCTTTGAAATTAAAATATAATACATTTGAATTTTCCAACAAAGTGCAGAGTGCAAACCTGATGGAAACACCTTACCTTAACTTCCCACATGATTCTGAATGGTTTGAAAGTTGCTTCATGCCTCTGAACAGCAAGAGAAAAAAGTTGCTTTGTCAGTGCATACAATGCTCTGGGAATACAAATGGTACACATTTCAACTTTACACCAAAGTACTTGCGGCAAACCTAATGGAAACATCTTAGTATAACTTTCCACATGATTATGAGTAGTTTGAAAGTTGTTTCATGCCTGTACACATCAGGACAAAAAAGTTGTTATCTCAGTGCATACAATGATGTGAGAATACTAATGGCATACATTTCAATTTTACACCAAAGTACTTACTGAAAACCTAATGGATACAGCTTAGGTTAACTTCCCACATGATTATGAGCAGTTTGAAAGTTGTTTCATGCCTCTACACATCAAGACCAAAAAGTTGTTATCTCAGTGCATACAAGGCTTTGACAATACTAATAGCATACATTTTAATTTTACACCAAAGCACTTACTGCAAACCTAATGGAAACACCTTAGGTTTACTTTCCACATGATTATGAGCAGTTTGAAAGTTGTTTCATGGCTCTACATATCAAGACAAAAAAGTTGTTATCTCAGTGCACAGAAAGCTTTGACAATACTAATAGCATACATTTCAATTTTACACCAAAGTACTTACTGCAAACCTAATGGAAACACCTTAGGTTAACTTCCCACATGATTCTGAGATGTCTGAAAGTTGTTTCATGCCTCTGGACATAAAGACAAAAAAGTTGTTTTCTGAGTGCTTACAATCTTCTGACATTAAAGTAGTGTACATTTCAATTTTCCACCAAAGAGCGTAGTGCAAACCTGATGGAAACATTTTAAGTTAACTTCCGACATGATTCTGAGTAGTTTGAAGTTGTTTCATCCCTCTGTACAGCAAGACAAAAAAGCTGTTTTCTAAGTGCATGCAATTCTTTGAAATTAAAGTATAATACATTTGAATTTTCCAACAAAGTGCAGAGTGCAAACCTGATGGAAACACCTTAGCTTAACCTCCCACATGATTCTGAATGGTTTGAAAGTTGCTTCATGCCTCTGAACAGCAAGTGAAAAAAGTTGCTTTGTCAGTGCATACAATGCTCTGGGAATACAAATGGTACACATTTCAACTTTACACCAAAGTACTTGCGGCAAACCTAATGGAAACATCTTAGTATAACTTTCCACATGATTATGAGTAGTTTGAAAGTTGTTTCATGCCTGTACACATGAGGACAAAAAAGTTGTTATCTCAGTGCATACAATGCTGTGACAAAACTAATAGCAGACATTTCAATTTTACACCAAAGTACTTACTGCAAACCTAATGGAAACACCTTAGGTTAACTTCCCACATGATTCTGAGATGTCTGAAAGTTGTTTCATGCCTCTGGACATAAAGACAAAAATGTTGTGTTCTGAGTGCTTGCAATGTTCTGACATAAAGTAGTGTACATTTGAATTTTCCACCAAAGTGCAGAGTGCAAACCTGATAGAAACACCTTAGCTTAACTTCCCACATGATTCTGAATGGTTTGAACGTTGTTTCATGCTTCTGAACAGCAAGACAAAGAAGTTGTTTTCTAAGTGCATACAAAGCTTTGGTAATGCAAATAGTACACATTTCAACTTTACACCAAAGTCCTTGCTGTAAACCTAATGGAAACACCTTAGTTTAACTTTCCACATGATTATGAGTAGTTTGAAAGTTTTTTCATGCCTGTACACATCAGGACAAAAAAGTTGTTATCTCAGTGCATACAATGATGTGAGAATACTAATGGCATACATTTCAATTTTACACCAAAGTACTTACTGAAAACCTAATGGAAACAGCTTAGGTTAACTTCCCACATGATTATGAGCAGTTTGAAAGTTGTTTCATGCCTCTACACATCAAGACAAAAAAGTTGTTATCTCAGTGCATACAAGGCTTTGACAATACAAATAGCATACATTTTAATTTTACACCAAAGCACTTACTGCAAACCTACTGGAAACACCTTAGGTTTACTTTCCACATGATTATGAGCAGTTTGAAAGTTGTTTCATGCCTCTACATATCAAGACAAAAAAGTTGTTATCTCAGTGCATACAATGTTCTAACATTAAAGTAGTATACATTTCAATTTTCCACCAAAGTACTTACTGCAAACCTAATGGAAACACCTTAGGTTCACTTCCCACATAATTCTGAGATGTCTGAAAGTTGTTTCATGCCTCTGGACAAAAAGACAAAAAAGTTGTTGTCTGAGTGCTTACTGTGTTCTGACATTAAAGTAGTGTACATTTCAATTTTCCACCAAAGAGCATAGTGCAAACCTGATGGAAACATTTTAAGTTAACTTCCCACATGATTCTGAGTAGTTTGAAAGTTGTTTCATCCCTCTGTACAGCAAGACAAAAAAGCTGTTTTCTAAGTGCATGCAATTCTTTGAAAGTAATGTATCATACATTTGAATTTTCCAACAAAGTGCAGAGTGCAAACCTGATGGAAACACCTTCGCTTAACCTCCCACATGATTCTGAATGGTTTGAAAGTTGCTTCATGCCTCTGAACAGGAAGAGAAAAAAGTTGCTTTGTCAGTGCATACAATGCTCTGGGAATACAAATGGTACACATTTCAACTTTACACCAAAGTACTTGTGGCAAACCTAATGGAAACACCTTAGTTTAACTTTCCACATGATTATGAGTAGTTTGAAAGTTGTTTCATGCCTGTACACATCAGGACAAAAAAGTTGTTATCTCAGTGCATACAATGCTGTGACAATACTAATAGCATAGATTTCAATTTTACACCAAAGTACTTACTGCAAACCTAATGGAAACACCTTAGGTTAACTTCCCACATGATTCTGAGATGTCTGAAAGTTGTTTCATGCCTCTGGACATAAAGACAAAAATGTTGTTTTCTGAGTGCTTACAATGTTCTGACATAAAGTAGTGTACATTTCAATTTTCCACCAAAGAGCATATTGCAAACCTATTAGAAACATTTTAAGTTAACTTCCCACATGATTCTGAGTAGTTTGAAAGTTGTTCCATCCCTCTGTACAGCAAGACAAAAAAGTTGTTTTCTAAGCGCATGCAATGTTTGCAATTAAAGTAGTATACATTTGAATTTTCCACCAAAGTGCAGAGTGCAAACCTGATAGAAACACCTTAGCTTAACTTCCCACATGATTCTGAATGGTTTGAACGTTGTTTCATGCTTCTGAACAGCAAGACAAAAAAGTTGTTTTCCAAGTGCATACAAAGCTTTGGTAATGCAAATAGTACACATTTCAACTTTACACCAAAGTACTTGCTGTTAACCTAATGGAAACACCTTAGTTTAACTTTCCAAATGATTATGAGTAGTTTGAAAGTTTTTTCATGCCTGTACACATCAGGACAAAAAAGTTGTTATCTCAGTGCATACAATGATGTGAGAATACTAATGGCATACATTTCAATTTTACACCAAAGTACTTACTGAAAACCTAATGGATACAGCTTAGGTTAACTTCCCACATGATTATGAGCAGTTTGAAAGTTGTTTCATGCCTCTACACATCAAGACAAATAAGTTGTTATCTTAGTGCATACAAGGCTTTGACAATACTAATAGCATACATTTTAATTTTACATCAAAGCACTTACTGCAAACCTAATGGAAAAACCTTAGGTTTACTTTCCACATGATTATGAGCAGTTTTAAAGTTGTTTCATGCCTCTACATATCAAGACAAAAAAGTTGTTATCTCAGTGCATACAATGTTCTAACATTAAAGTAGTATACATTTCAATTTTCCACCAAAGTACTTACTGCAAACCTAATGGAAACACCTTAGGTTCACTTCCCACATAATTCTGAGATGTCTGAAAGTTGTTTCATGCCTCTGGACAAAAAGACAAAAAAGTTGTTGTCTGAGTGCTTACTGTGTTCTGACATTAAAGTAGTGTACATTTCAATTTTCCACCAAAGAGCATAGTGCAAACCTGATGGAAACATTTTAAGTTAACTTCCCACATGATTCTGAGTAGTTTGAAAGTTGTTTCATCCCTCTGTACAGCAAGACAAAAAAGCTGTTTTCTAAGTGCATGCAATTCTTTGAAATTAATGTATCATACATTTGAATTTTCCAACAAAGTGCAGAGTGCAAACCTGATGGAAACACCTTCGCTTAACCTCCCACATGATTCTGAATGGTTTGAAAGTTGCTTCATGCCTCTGAACAGGAAGATAAAAAAGTTGCTTTGTCAGTGCATACAATGCTCTGGGAATACAAATGGTACACATTTCAACTTTACACCAAAGTACTTGTGGCAAACCTAATGGAAACACCTTAGTTTAACTTTCCACATGATTATGAGTAGTTTGAAAGTTGTTTCATGCCTGTACACATCAGGACAAAAAAGTTGTTATCTCAGTGCATACAATGCTGTGACAATACTAATAGCATAGATTTCAATTTTACACCAAAGTACTTACTGCAAACCTAATGGAAACACCTTAGGTTAACTTCCCACATGATTCTGAGATGTCTGAAAGTTGTTTCATGCCTCTGGACATAAAGACAAAAATGTTGTTTTCTGAGTGCTTACAATGTTCTGACATAAAGTAGTGTACATTTCAATTTTCCACCAAAGAGCATATTGCAAACCTATTAGAAACATTTTAAGTTAACTTCCCACATGATTCTGAGTAGTTTGAAAGTTGTTCCATCCCTCTGTACAGCAAGACAAAAAAGTTGTTTTCTAAGCGCATGCAATGTTTGCAATTAAAGTAGTATACATTTGAATTTTCCACCAAAGTGCAGAGTGCAAACCTGATAGAAACACCTTAGCTTAACTTCCCACATGATTCTGAATGGTTTGAACGTTGTTTCATGCTTCTGAACAGCAAGACAAAAAAGTTGTTTTCCAAGTGCATACAAAGCTTTGGTAATGCAAATAGTACACATTTCAACTTTACACCAAAGTACTTGCTGTTAACCTAATGGAAACACCTTAGTTTAACTTTCCAAATGATTATGAGTAGTTTGAAAGTTTTTTCATGCCTGTACACATCAGGACAAAAAAGTTGTTATCTCAGTGCATACAATGATGTGAGAATACTAATGGCATACATTTCAATTTTACACCAAAGTACTTACTGAAAACCTAATGGATACAGCTTAGGTTAACTTCCCACATGATTATGAGCAGTTTGAAAGTTGTTTCATGCCTCTACACATCAAGACAAATAAGTTGTTATCTTAGTGCATACAAGGCTTTGACAATACTAATAGCATACATTTTAATTTTACATCAAAGCACTTACTGCAAACCTAATGGAAAAACCTTAGGTTTACTTTCCACATGATTATGAGCAGTTTTAAAGTTGTTTCATGCCTCTACATATCAAGACAAAAAAGTTGTTATCTCAGTGCATACAATGTTCTAACATTAAAGTAGTATACATTTCAATTTTCCACCAAAGTACTTACTGCAAACCTAATGGAAACACCTTAGGTTCACTTCCCACATAATTCTGAGATGTCTGAAAGTTGTTTCATGCCTCTGGACAAAAAGACAAAAAAGTTGTTGTCTGAGTGCTTACTGTGTTCTGACATTAAAGTAGTGTACATTTCAATTTTCCACCAAAGAGCATAGTGCAAACCTGATGGAAACATTTTAAGTTAACTTCCCACATGATTCTGAGTAGTTTGAAAGTTGTTTCATCCCTCTGTACAGCAAGACAAAAAAGCTGTTTTCTAAGTGCATGCAATTCTTTGAAATTAATGTATCATACATTTGAATTTTCCAACAAAGTGCAGAGTGCAAACCTGATGGAAACACCTTCGCTTAACCTCCCACATGATTCTGAATGGTTTGAAAGTTGCTTCATGCCTCTGAACAGGAAGATAAAAAAGTTGCTTTCTCAGTGCATACAATGCTCTGGGAATACAAATGGTACACATTTCAACTTTACACCAAAGTACTTGTGGCAAACCTAATGGAAACACCTTAGTTTAACTTTCCACATGATTATGAGTAGTTTGAAAGTTGTTTCATGCCTGTACACATCAGGACAAAAAAGTTGTTATCTCAGTGCATACAATGCTGTGACAATACTAATAGCATAGATTTCAATTTTACACCAAAGTACTTACTGCAAACCTAATGGAAACACCTTAGGTTAACTTCCCACATGATTCTGAGATGTCTGAAAGTTGTTTCATGCCTCTGGACATAAAGACAAAAATGTTGTTTTCTGAGTGCTTACAATGTTCTGACATAAAGTAGTGTACATTTCAATTTTCCACCAAAGAGCATATTGCAAACCTATTAGAAACATTTTAAGTTAACTTCCCACATGATTCTGAGTAGTTTGAAAGTTGTTCCATCCCTCTGTACAGCAAGACAAAAAAGTTGTTTTCTAAGTGCATGCAATGTTTGCAATTAAAGAAGTATACATTTGAATTTTCCACCAAAGTGCAGAGTGCAAACCTGATAGAAAGACCTTAGCTTAACTTCCCACATGATTCTGAATGGTTTGAACGTTGTTTCATGCTTCTGAACAGCAAGACAAAAAAGTTGTTTTCCAAGTGCATACAAAGCTCTGGTATTGCAAATAGTACACATTTCAACTTTATACCAAAGTACTTGCTGTTAACCTAATGGAAACACCTTAGTTTAACTTTCCACATGATTATGAGTAGTTTGAACGTTTTTTCATGCATGTACACATCAGGACAAAAAAGTTGTTATCTCAGTGCATACAATGATGTGAGAAGACTAATGGCATACATTTCAATTTTACACCAAAGTACTTAATGAAAACCTAATGGATACAGCTTAGGTTAACTTCCCACATGATTATGAGCAGTTTGAAAGTTGTTTCATGCCTCTACACATCAAGACAAATAAGTTGTTATCTTAGTGCATACAAGGCGTTGACAATACTAATAGCATACATTTTAATTTTACACCAAAGCACTTACTGCAAACCTAATGGAAACACCTTAGGTTTACTTTCCACATGATTATGAGCAGTTTGAAAGTTGTTTCATGCCTCTACATATCAAGACAAAAAGTTGTTATCTCAGTGCATACAATGTTCTAACATTAAAGTAGCATACATTTCAATTTTCCACCAAAGTACTTACTGCAAACCTAATGGAAACACCTTAGGTTCACTTCCCACATAATTCTGAGATGTCTGAAAGTTGTTTCATGCCTCTGGACAAAAAGACAAAAAAGTTGTTGTCTGAGTGCTTACTGTGTTCTGACTTTAAAGTAGTGTACATTTCAATTTTCCACCAAAGAGCATAGTGCAAACCTGATGGAAACATTTTAAGTTAACTTCCCACATGATTCTGAGTAGTTTGAAAGTTGTTTCATCCCTCTGTACAGCAAGACAAAAAAGCTGTTTTCTAAGTGCATGCAATTCTTTGAAATTAAAGTATAATACATTTGAATTTTCCAACAAAGTGCAGAGTGCAAACCTGATGGAAACACCTTAGCTTAACCTCCCACATGATTCTGAATGGTTTGAAAGTTGCTTCATGCTTCTGAACAGCAAGATAAAAAAGTTGCTTTGTCAGTGCATACAATGCTCTGGGAATACAAATGGTACACATTTCAACTTTACACCAAAGTACTTGTGGCAAACCTAATGGAAACACCTTAGTTTAACTTTCCACATGATTATGAGTAGTTTGAAAGTTGTTTCATGCCTGTACACATCAGGACAAAAAAGTTGTTATCTCAGTGCATACAATGCTGTGACAATACTAATAGCATACATTTCAATTTTACACCAAAGTACTTACTGCAAACCTAATGGAAACACCTTAGGTTAACTTCCCACATGATTCTGAGATGTCTGAAAGTTGTTTCATGCCTCTGGACATAAAGACAAAAATGTTGTTTTCTGAGTGCTTACAATGTTCTGACTTAAAGTAGTGTACATTTCAATTTTCCACCAAAGTACTTACTGCAAACCTAATGGAAACACCTTAGGTTCACTTCCCACATAATTCTGAGATGTCTGAAAGTTGTTTCATGCCTCTGGACAAAAAGACAAAAAAGTTGTTGTCTGAGTGCTTACTGTGTTCTGACATTAAAGTAGTGTACATTTCAATTTTCCACCAAAGAGCATAGTGCAAACCTGATGGAAACATTTTAAGTTAACTTCCCACATGATTCTGAGTAGTTTGAAAGTTGTTTCATCCCTCTGTACAGCAAGACAAAAAAGCTGTTTTCTAAGTGCATGCAATTCTTTGAAATTAATGTATCATACATTTGAATTTTCCAACAAAGTGCAGAGTGCAAACCTGATGGAAACACCTTCGCTTAACCTCCCACATGATTCTGAATGGTTTGAAAGTTGCTTCATGCCTCTGAACAGGAAGATAAAAAAGTTGCTTTGTCAGTGCATACAATGCTCTGGGAATACAAATGGTACACATTTCAACTTTACACCAAAGTACTTGTGGCAAACCTAATGGAAACACCTTAGTTTAACTTTCCACATGATTATGAGTAGTTTGAAAGTTGTTTCATGCCTGTACACATCAGGACAAAAAAGTTGTTATCTCAGTGCATACAATGCTGTGACAATACTAATAGCATAGATTTCAATTTTACACCAAAGTACTTACTGCAAACCTAATGGAAACACCTTAGGTTAACTTCCCACATGATTCTGAGATGTCTGAAAGTTGTTTCATGCCTCTGGACATAAAGACAAAAATGTTGTTTTCTGAGTGCTTACAATGTTCTGACATAAAGTAGTGTACATTTCAATTTTCCACCAAAGAGCATATTGCAAACCTATTAGAAACATTTTAAGTTAACTTCCCACATAATTCTGAGTAGTTTGAAAGTTGTTCCATCCCTCTGTACAGCAAGACAAAAAAGTTGTTTTCTAAGCGCATGCAATGTTTGCAATTAAAGTAGTATACATTTGAATTTTCCACCAAAGTGCAGAGTGCAAACCTGATAGAAACACCTTAGCTTAACTTCCCACATGATTCTGAATGGTTTGAACGTTGTTTCATGCTTCTGAACAGCAAGACAAAAAAGTTGTTTTCCAAGTGCATACAAAGCTTTGGTAATGCAAATAGTACACATTTCAACTTTACACCAAAGTACTTGCTGTTAACCTATTGGAAACACCTTAGTTTAACTTTCCAAATGATTATGAGTAGTTTGAAAGTTTTTTCATGCCTGTACACATCAGGACAAAAAAGTTGTTATCTCAGTGCATACAATGATGTGAGAATACTAATGGCATACATTTCAATTTTACACCAAAGTACTTACTGAAAACCTAATGGATACAGCTTAGGTTAACTTCCCACATGATTATGAGCAGTTTGAAAGTTGTTTCATGCCTCTACACATCAAGACAAATAAGTTGTTATCTTAGTGCTAACAAGGCTTTGACAATACTAATAGCATACATTTTAATTTTACACCAAAGCACTTACTGCAAACCTAATGGAAACACCTTAGGTTTACTTTCCACATGATTATGAGCAGTTTTAAAGTTCTTTCATGCCTCTACATATCAAGACAAAAAAGTTGTTATCTCAGTGCATACAATGCTCTAACATTAAAGTAGTATACATTTCAATTTTCCACCAAAGTACTTACTGCAAACCTAATGGAAACACCTTAGGTTCACTTCCCACATAATTCTGAGATGTCTGAAAGTTGTTTCATGCCTCTGGACAAAAAGTCAAAAAAGTTGTTGTCTGAGTGCTTACTGTGTTCTGACATTAAAGTAGTGTACATTTCAATTTTCCACCAAAGAGCATAGTGCAAACCTGATGGAAACATTTTAAGTTAACTTCCCACATGATTCTGAGTAGTTTGAAAGTTGTTTCATCCCTCTGTACAGCAAGACAAAAAAGCTGTTTTCTAAGCGCATGCAATTCTTTGAAATTAATGTATCATACATTTGAATTTTCCAACAAAGTGCAGAGTGCAAACCTGATGGAAACACCTTCGCTTAACCTCCCACATGATTCTGAATGGTTTGAAAGTTGCTTCATGCCTCTGAACAGGAAGATAAAAAAGTTGCTTTGTCAGTGCATACAATGCTCTGGGAATACAAATGGTACACATTTCAACTTTACACCAAAGTACTTGTGGCAAACCTAATGGAAACACCTTAGTTTAACTTTCCACATGATTATGAGTAGTTTGAAAGTTGTTTCATGCCTGTACACATCAGGACAAAAAAGTTGTTATCTCAGTGCATACAATGCTGTGACAATACTAATAGCATAGATTTCAATTTTACACCAAAGTACTTACTGCAAACCTAATGGAAACACCTTAGGTTAACTTCCCACATGATTCTGAGATGTCTGAAAGTTGTTTCATGCCTCTGGACATAAAGACAAAAATGTTGTTTTCTGAGTGCTTACAATGTTCTGACATAAAGTAGTGTACATTTCAATTTTCCACCAAAGAGCATATTGCAAACCTATTAGAAACATTTTAAGTTAACTTCCCACATGATTCTGAGTAGTTTGAAAGTTGTTCCATCCCTCTGTACAGCAAGACAAAAAAGTTGTTTTCTAAGTGCATGCAATGTTTGCAATTAAAGAAGTATACATTTGAATTTTCCACCAAAGTGCAGACTGCAAACCTGATAGAAAGACCTTAGCTTAACTTCCCACATGATTCTGAATGGTTTGAACGTTGTTTCATGCTTCTGAACAGCAAGACAAAAAAGTTGTTTTCCAAGTGCATACAAAGCTCTGGTAATGCAAATAGTACACATTTCAACTTTACACCAAAGTACTTGCTGTTAACCTAATGGAAACACCTTAGTTTAACTTTCCACATGATTATGAGTAGTTTGAACGTTTTTTCATGCATGTACACATCAGGACAAAAAAGTTGTTATCTCAGTGCATACAATGATGTGAGAAGACTAATGGCATACATTTCAATTTTACACCATAGTACTTAATGAAAACCTAATGGATACAGCTTAGGTTAACTTCCCACATGATTATGAGCAGTTTGAAAGTTGTTTCATGCCTCTACACATCAAGACAAATAAGTTGTTATCTTAGTGCATACAAGGCTTTGACAATACTAATAGCATACATTTTAATTTTACACCAAAGCACTTACTGCAAACCTAATGGAAACACCTTAGGTTTACTTTCCACATGATTATGAGCAGTTTGAAAGTTGTTTCATGCCTCTACATATCAAGACAAAAAAGTTGTTATCTCAGTGCATACAATGTTCTAACATTAAAGTAGTATACATTTCAATTTTCCACCAAAGTACTTACTGCAAACCTAATGGAAACACCTTAGGTTCACTTCCCACATAATTCTGAGATGTCTGAAAGTTGTTTCATGCCTCTGGACAAAAAGACAAAAAAGTTGTTGTCTGAGTGCTTACTGTGTTCTGACTTTAAAGTAGTGTACATTTCAATTTTCCACCAAAGAGCATAGTGCAAACCTGATGGAAACATTTTAAGTTAACTTCCCACATGATTCTGAGTAGTTTGAAAGTTGTTTCATCCCTCTGTACAGCAAGACAAAAAAGCTGTTTTCTAAGTGCATGCAATTCTTTGAAATTAAAGTATAATACATTTGAATTTTCCAACAAAGTGCAGAGTGCAAACCTGATGGAAACACCTTAGCTTAACCTCCCACATGATTCTGAATGGTTTGAAAGTTGCTTCATGCTTCTGAACAGCAAGATAAAAAAGTTGCTTTGTCAGTGCATACAATGCTCTGGGAATACAAATGGTACACATTTCAACTTTACACCAAAGTACTTGTGGCAAACCTAATGGAAACACCTTAGTTTAACTTTCCACATGATTATGAGTAGTTTGAAAGTTGTTTCATGCCTGTACACATCAGGACAAAAAAGTTGTTATCTCAGTGCATACAATGCTGTGACAATACTAATAGCATACATTTCAATTTTACACCAAAGTACTTACTGCAAACCTAATGGAAACACCTTAGGTTAACTTCCCACATGATTCTGAGATGTCTGAAAGTTGTTTCATGCCTCTGGACATAAAGACAAAAATGTTGTTTTCTGAGTGCTTACAATGTTCTGACTTAAAGTAGTGTACATTTCAATTTTCCACCAAAGTGCTTACTGCAAACCTAATGGAAACACCTTAGGTTCACTTCCCACATAATTCTGAGATGTCTGAAAGTTGTTTCATGCCTCTGGACAAAAAGACAAAAAAGTTGTTGTCTGAGTGCTTACTGTGTTCTGACATTAAAGTAGTGTACATTTCAATTTTCCACCAAAGAGCATAGTGCAAACCTGATGGAAACATTTTAAGTTAACTTCCCACATGATTCTGAGTAGTTTGAAAGTTGTTTCATCCCTCTGTACAGCAAGACAAAAAAGCTGTTTTCTAAGTGCATGCAATTCTTTGAAATTAATGTATCATACATTTGAATTTTCCAACAAAGTGCAGAGTGCAAACCTGATGGAAACACCTTCGCTTAACCTCCCACATGATTCTGAATGGTTTGAAAGTTGCTTCATGCCTCTGAACAGGAAGATAAAAAAGTTGCTTTGTCAGTGCATACAATGCTCTGGGAATACAAATGGTACACATTTCAACTTTACACCAAAGTACTTGTGGCAAACCTAATGGAAACACCTTAGTTTAACTTTCCACATGATTATGAGTAGTTTGAAAGTTGTTTCATGCCTGTACACATCAGGACAAAAAAGTTGTTATCTCAGTGCATACAATGCTGTGACAATACTAATAGCATAGATTTCAATTTTACACCAAAGTACTTACTGCAAACCTAATGGAAACACCTTAGGTTAACTTCCCACATGATTCTGAGATGTCTGAAAGTTGTTTCATGCCTCTGGACATAAAGACAAAAATGTTGTTTTCTGAGTGCTTACAATGTTCTGACATAAAGTAGTGTACAGTTCAATTTTCCACCAAAGAGCATATTGCAAACCTATTAGAAACATTTTAAGTTAACTTCCCACATAATTCTGAGTAGTTTGAAAGTTGTTCCATCCCTCTGTACAGCAAGACAAAAAAGTTGTTTTCTAAGCGCATGCAATGTTTGCAATTAAAGTAGTATACATTTGAATTTTCCACCAAAGTGCAGAGTGCAAACCTGATAGAAACACCTTAGCTTAACTTCCCACATGATTCTGAATGGTTTGAACGTTGTTTCATGCTTCTGAACAGCAAGACAAAAAAGTTGTTTTCCAAGTGCATACAAAGCTTTGGTAATGCAAATAGAACACATTTCAACTTTACACCAAAGTACTTGCTGTTAACCTATTGGAAACACCTTAGTTTAACTTTCCAAATGATTATGAGTAGTTTGAAAGTTTTTTCATGCCTGTACACATCAGGACAAAAAAGTTGTTATCTCAGTGCATACAATGATGTGAGAATACTAATGGCATACATTTCAATTTTACACCAAAGTACTTACTGAAAACCTAATGGATACAGCTTAGGTTAACTTCCCACATGATTATGAGCAGTTTGAAAGTTGTTTCATGCCTCTACACATCAAGACAAATAAGTTGTTATCTTAGTGCTAACAAGGCTTTGACAATACTAATAGCATACATTTTAATTTTACACCAAAGCACTTACTGCAAACCTAATGGAAACACCTTAGGTTTACTTTCCACATGATTATGAGCAGTTTTAAAGTTCTTTCATGCCTCTACATATCAAGACAAAAAAGTTGTTATCTCAGTGCATACAATGTTCTAACATTAAAGTAGTATACATTTCAATTTTCCACCAAAGTACTTACTGCAAACCTAATGGAAACACCTTAGGTTCACTTCCCACATAATTCTGAGATGTCTGAAAGTTGTTTCATGCCTCTGGACAAAAAGACAAAAAAGTTGTTGTCTGAGTGCTTACTGTGTTCTGACATTAAAGTAGTGTACATTTCAATTTTCCACCAAAGAGCATACTGCAAACCTGATGGAAACATTTTTAGTTAACTTCCCACATGATTCTGAGTAGTTTGAAAGTTGTTTCATCCCTCTGTACAACAAGACAAAAAAGCTGTTTTCTAAGTGCATGCAATTCTTTGAAATTAATGTATCATACATTTGAATTTTCCAACAAAGTGCAGAGTGCAAACCTGATGGAAACACCTTCGCTTAACCTCCCACATGATTCTGAATGGTTTGAAAGTTGCTTCATGCCTCTGAACAGGAAGATAAAAAAGTTGCTTTGTCAGTGCATACAATGCTCTGGGAATACAAATGGTACACATTTCAACTTTACACCAAAGTACTTGTGGCAAACCTAATGGAAACACCTTAGTTTAACTTTCCACATGATTATGAGTAGTTTGAAAGTTGTTTCATGCCTGTACACATCAGGACAAAAAAGTTGTTATCTCAGTGCATACAATGATGTGAGAATACTAATGGCATACATTTCAATTTTACACCAAAGTACTTACTGAAAACCTAATGGAAATGCTTAGGTTAACTTCCCACATGATTATGAGCAGTTTGAAAGTTGTTTCATGATCTACACATCAGGACAAAAAAGTTGTTATCTCAGTGCATACAATGCTGTGACAATACTAATAGCATACATTTCAATTTTACACCAAAGTACTTACTGCAAACCTAATGGAAACACTTTAGGTTAACTTCCCACATGATTCTGAGATGTCTGAAAGTTGTTTCATGCCTCTGGACATAAAGACAAAAAAGTTGTTTTCTGAGTGCTTACAATGTTCTGACATTAAAGTAGTGTACATTTCAATTTTCAACCAAAGAGCATAGTGCAAACCTGATGGAAACATTTTAAGTTAACTTCCGACATGATTCTGAGTAGTTTGAATGTTGTTTCATCCCTCTGTACAGCAAGACAAAAAAGATGTTTTCTAAGTGCATGCAATTCTTTGAAATTGATGTATCATACATTTGAATTTTCCAACAAAGTGCAGAGTGCAAACCTGATGGAAACACCTTCGCTTAACCTCCCACATGATTCTGAATGGTTTGAAAGTTGCTTCATGCCTCTGAACAGGAAGATAAAAAAGTTGCTTTGTCAGTGCATACAATGCTCTGGGAATACAAATGGTACACATTTCAACTTTACACCAAAGTACTTGTGGCAAACCTAATGGAAACACCTTAGTTTAACTTTCCACATGATTATGAGTAGTTTGAAAGTTGTTTCATGCCTGTACACATCAGGACAAAAAAGTTGTTTATCTCAGTGCATACAATGCTGTGACAATACTAATAGCATAGATTTCAATTTTACACCAAAGTACTTACTGCAAACCTAATGGAAACACCTTAGGTTAACTTCCCACATGATTCTGAGATGTCTGAAAGTTGTTTCATGCCTCTGGACATAAAGACAAAAATGTTGTTTTCTGAGTGCTTACAATGTTCTGACATAAAGTAGTGTACATTTCAATTTTCCACCAAAGAGCATATTGCAAACCTATTAGAAACATTTTAAGTTAACTTCCCACATGATTCTGAGTAGTTTGAAAGTTGTTCCATCCCTCTGTACAGCAAGACAAAAAAGTTGTTTTCTAAGTGCATGCAATGTTTGCAATTAAAGTAGTATACATTTGAATTTTCCACCAAAGTGCAGAGTGCAAACCTGATAGAAAGACCTTAGCTTAACTTCCCACATGATTCTGAATGGTTTGAACGTTGTTTCATGCTTCTGAACAGCAAGACAAAAAAGTTGTTTTCCAAGTGCATACAAAGCTCTGGTAATGCAAATAGTACACATTTCAACTTTACACCAAAGTACTTGCTGTTAACCTAATGGAAACACCTTAGATTAACTTTCCACATGATTATGAGTAGTTTGAAAGTTTTTTCATGCATGTACACATCAGGACAAAAAAGTTGTTATCTCAGTGCATACAATGATGTGAGAATACTAATGGCATACATTTCAATTTTACACCAAAGTACTTACTGAAAACCTAATGGAAATGCTTAGGTTAACTTCCCACATGATTATGAGCAGTTTGAAAGTTGTTTCATGATCTACACATCAGGACGAAAAAGTTGTTATCTCAGTGCATACAATGCTGTGACAATACTAATAGCATACATTTCAATTTTACACCAAAGTACTTACTGCAAACCTAATGGAAACACTTTAGGTTAACTTCCCACATGATTCTGAGATGTCTGAAAGTTGTTTCATGCCTCTGGACATAAAGACAAAAAAGTTGTTTTCTGAGTGCTTACAATGTTCTGACATTAAAGTAGTGTACATTTCAATTTTCAACCAAAGAGCATAGTGCAAACCTGATGGAAACATTTTAAGTTAACTTCCGACATGATTCTGAGTAGTTTGAATGTTGTTTCATCCCTCTGTACAGCAAGACAAAAAAGATGTTTTCTAAGTGCATGCAATTCTTTGAAATTGATGTATCATACATTTGAATTTTCCAACAAAGTGCAGAGTGCAAACCTGATGGAAACACCTTCGCTTAACCTCCCACATGATTCTGAATGGTTTGAAAGTTGCTTCATGCCTCTGAACAGGAAGATAAAAAAGTTGCTTTGTCAGTGCATACAATGCTCTGGGAATACAAATGGTACACATTTCAACTTTACACCAAAGTACTTGTGGCAAACCTAATGGAAACACCTTAGTTTAACTTTCCACATGATTATGAGTAGTTTGAAAGTTGTTTCATGCCTGTACACATCAGGACAAAAAAGTTGTTTATCTCAGTGCATACAATGCTGTGACAATACTAATAGCATAGATTTCAATTTTACACCAAAGTACTTACTGCAAACCTAATGGAAACACCTTAGGTTAACTTCCCACATGATTCTGAGATGTCTGAAAGTTGTTTCATGCCTCTGGACATAAAGACAAAAATGTTGTTATCTGAGTGCTTACAATGTTCTGACATAAAGTAGTGTACATTTCAATTATCCACCAAAGAGCATATTGCAAACCTATTAGAAAAATTTTAAGTTAACTTCCCACAGGATTCTGAGTAGTTTGAAAGTTGTTCCATCCTTCTGTACAGCAAGACAAAAAAGTTGTTTTCTAAGTGCATGCAAAGCTTTGGTAATGCAAATAGTACACATTTCAACTTTACACCAAAGTACTTGCTGTTAACCTAATGGAAACACCTTAGTTTAACTTTCCACATGATTATGAGTAGTTTGAAAGTTTTTTCATGCCTGTACACATCAGGACAAAAAAGTTGTTATCTCAGTGCATACAATGATGTGAGAATACTAATGGCATACATTTCAATTTTACACCAAAGTACTTACTGAAAACCTAATGGATACAGCTTAGGTTAACTTCCCACATGATTATGAGCAGTTTGAAAGTTGTTTCATGCCTCTACACATCAAGACAAATAAGTTGTTATCTCAGTGCATACAAGGCTTTGACAATACTAATAGCATACATTTTAATTTTACACCAAAGCACTTACTGCAAACCTAATGGAAACACCTTAGGTTTACTTTCCACATGATTATGAGCAGTTTGAAAGTTGTTTCATGCCTCTACATATCAAGACAAAAAAGTTGTTATCTCAGTGCATACAATGTTCTAACATTAAAGTAGTATACATTTCAATTTTCCACCAAAGTACTTACTGCAAACCTAATGGAAACACCCTAGGTTCACTTCCCACATAATTCTGAGATGTCTGAAAGTTGTTTCATGCCTCTGGACAAAAAGACAAAAAAGTTGTTGTCTGAGTGCTCACTGTGTTCTGACATTAAAGTAGTGTACATTTCAATTTTCCACCAAAGAGCATAGTGCAAACTTGATGGAAACATTTTAAGTTAACTTCCCACATGATTCTGAGTAGTTTGAAAGTTGTTTCATCCCTCTGTACAGCAAGACAAAAACGCTGTTTTCTAAGTGCATGCAATTCTTTGAAATTAAAGTATAATACATTTGAATTTTCCAACAAAGTGCAGAGTGCAAACCTGATGGAAACACCTTAGGTTAACCTCCCACATGATTCTGAATGGTTTGAAAGTTGCTTCATGCTTCTGAACAGCAAGATAAAAAAGTTGCTTTGTCAGTGCATACAATGCTCTGGGAATACAAATGGTACACATTTCAACTTTACACCAAAGTACTTGTGGCAAACCTAATGGAAACACCTTAGGTTAACTTTCCACATGATTATGAGTAGTTTGAAAGTTGTTTCATGCCTGTACACATCAGGACAAAAAAGTTGTTATCTCTGTGCATACAATGCTGTGACAATACTAATAGCATACATTTCAATTTTCCACCAAAGTACTTACTGCAAACCTAATGGAAACACCTTAGGTTCACTTCCCACATAATTCTGAGATGTCTGAAAGTTGTTTCATGCCTCTGGACAAAAAGACAAAAAAGTTGTTGTCTGAGTGCTTACTGTGTTCTGACTTTAAAGTAGTGTACATTTCAATTTTCCACCAAAGAGCATAGTGCAAACCTGATGGAAACATTTTAAGTTAACTTCCCACATGATTCTGAGTAGTTTGAAAGTTGTTTCATCCCTCTGTACAGCAAGACAAAAAAGCTGTTTTCTAAGTGCATGCAATTCTTTGAAATTAATGTATAATACATTTGAATTTTCCAACAAAGTGCAGAGTGCAAACCTGATGGAAACACCTTAGGTTAACCTCCCACATGATTCTGAATGGTTTGAAAGTTGCTTCATGCTTTTGAACAGCAAGATAAAAAAGTTGCTTTGTCAGTGCATACAATGCTCTGGGAATACAAATGGTACACATTTCAACTTTACACCAAAGTACTTGTGGCAAACCTAATGGAAACACCTTAGGTTAACTTTCCACATGATTATGAGTAGTTTGAAAGTTGTTTCATGCCTGTACACATCAGGACAAAAAAGTTGTTATCTCAGTGCATACAATGCTGTGACAATACTAATAGCATACATTTCAATTTTATACCAAAGTACTTACTGCAAACCTAATGGAAACACCTTAGGTTCACTTCCCACATAATTCTGAGATGTCTGAAAGTTGTTTCATGCCTCTGGACAAAAAGACAAAAAAGTTGTTGTCTGAGTGCTTACTGTGTTCTGACTTTAAAGTAGTGTACATTTCAATTTTCCACCAAAGAGCATAGTGCAAACCTGATGGAAACATTTTAAGTTAACTTCCCACATGATTCTGAGTAGTTTGAAAGTTGTTTCATCCCTCTGTACAGCAAGACAAAAAAGCTGTTTTCTAAGTGCATGCAATTCTTTGAAATTAAAGTATAATACATTTGAATTTTCCAACAAAGTGCAGAGTGCAAACCTGATGGAAACACCTTAGCTTAACCTCCCACATGATTCTGAATGGTTTGAAAGTTGCTTCATGCTTCTGAACAGCAAGATAAAAAAGTTGCTTTGTCAGTGCATACAATGCTCTGGGAATACAAATGGTACACATTTCAACTTTACACCAAAGTACTTGTGGCAAACCTAATGGAAACACCTTAGTTTAACTTTCCACATGATTATGAGTAGTTTGGAAGTTGTTTCATGCCTGTACACATCAGGACAAAAAAGTTGTTATCTCAGTGCATACAATGCTGTGACAATACTAATAGCATATATTTCAATTTTACACCAAAGTACTTACTGCAAACCTAATGGAAACACTTTAGGTTAACTTCCCACATGATTCTGAGATGTCTGAAAGTTTTTTCATGCCTCTGGACATAAAGACAAAAAAGTTGTTTTCTGAGTGCTTACAATGTTCTGACATTAAAGTAGTGTACATTTCAATTTTCAACCAAAGAGCATAGTGCAAACCTGATGGAAACATTTTAAGTTAACTTCCGACATGATTCTGAGTAGTTTGAATGTTGTTTCATCCCTCTGTACAGCAAGACAAAAAAGCTGTTTTCTAAGTGCATGCAATTCTTTGAAATTAATGTATCATACATTTGAATTTTCCAACAAAGTGCAGAGTGCAAACCTGATGGAAACACCTTCGCTTAACCTCCCACATGATTCTGAATGGTTTGAAAGTTGCTTCATGCCTCTGAACAGGAAGATAAAAAAGTTGCTTTGTCAGTGCATACAATGCTC
The DNA here is from genome assembly GCF_030028105.1 of Mobula birostris. Lineage (NCBI taxonomy): Eukaryota > Metazoa > Chordata > Chondrichthyes > Myliobatiformes > Myliobatidae > Mobula > Mobula birostris. Next base: position 104,549 of record NW_027278472.1, read on the forward strand.
TGGGAATACAAATGGTACACATTTCAACTTTACACCAAAGTACTTGTGGCAAACCTAATGGAAACACCTTAGTTTAACTTTCCACATGATTATGAGTAGTTTGAAAGTTGTTTCATGCCTGTACACATCAGGACAAAAAAGTTGTTTATCTCAGTGCATACAATGCTGTGACAATACTAATAGCATAGATTTCAATTTTACACCAAAGTACTTACTGCAAACCTAATGGAAACACCTTAGGTTAACTTCCCACATGATTCTGAGATGTCTGAAAGTTGTTGCATGCCTCTGGACATAAAGACAAAAATGTTGTTTTCTGAGTGCTTACAATGTTCTGACATAAAGTAGTGTACATTTCAATTTTCCACCAAAGAGCATATTGCAAACCTATTAGAAACATTTTAAGTTAACTTCCCACATGATTCTGAGTAGTTTGAAAGTTGTTCCATCCCTCTGTACAGCAAGACAAAAAAGTTGTTTTCTAAGTGCATGCAAAGCTTTGGTAATGCAAATAGTACACATTTCAACTTTACACCAAAGTACTTGCTGTTAACCTAATGGAAACACCTTAGTTTAACTTTCCACATGATTATGAGTAGTTTGAAAGTTTTTTCATGCCTGTACACATCAGGACAAAAAAGTTGTTATCTCCGTGCATACAATGATGTGAGAATACTAATGGCATACATTTCAATTTTACACCAAAGTACTTACTGAAAACCTAATGGATACAGCTTAGGTTAACTTCCCACATGATTATGAGCAGTTTGAAAGTTGTTTCATGCCTCTACACATCAAGACAAATAAGTTGTTATCTCAGTGCATACAAGGCTTTGACAATACTAATAGCATACATTTTAATTTTACACCAAAGCACTTACTGCAAACCTAATGGAAACACCTTAGGTTTACTTTCCACATGATTATGAGCAGTTTGAAAGTTGTTTCATGCCTCTACATATCAAGACAAAAAAGTTGTTATCTCAGTGCTTACAATGTTCTAACATTAAAGTAGTATACATTTCAATTTTCCACCAAAGTACTACTGCAAACCTAATGGAAACACCCTAGGTTCACTTCCCACATAATTCTGAGATGTCTGAAAGGTGTTTCATGCCTCTGGACAAAAAGACAAAAAAGTTGTTGTCTGAGTGCTCACTGTGTTCTGACATTAAAGTAGTGTACATTTCAATTTTCCACCAAAGAGCATAGTGCAAACCTGATGGAAACATTTTAAGTTAACTTCCCACATGATTCTGAGTAGTTTGAAAGTTGTTTCATCCCTCTGTACAGCAAGACTAAAAAGCTGTTTTCTAAGTGCATGCAATTCTTTGAAATTAAAGTATAATACATTTGAATTTTCCAACAAAGTGCAGGGTGCAAACATGATGGAAACACCTTAGGTTAACCTCCCACATGATTCTGAATGGTTTGAAAGTTGCTTCATGCTTCTGAACAGCAAGATAAAAAAGTTGCTTTGTCAGTGCATACAATGCTCTGGGAATACAAATGGTACACATTTCAACTTTACACCAAAGTACTTGTGGCAAACCTAATGGAAACACCTTAGGTTAACTTTCCACATGATTATGAGTAGTTTGAAAGTTGTTTCATGCCTGTACACATCAGGACAAAAAAGTTGTTATCTCAGTGCATACAATGCTGTGACAATACTAATAGCATACATTTCAATTTTACACCAAAGTACTTACTGCAAACCTAATGGAAACACTTTAGGTTAACTTCCCACATGATTCTGAGCTGTCTGAAAGTTGTTTCATGCCTCTGGACATAAAGACAAAAAAGTTGTTTTCTGAGTGCTTACAATGTTCTGACATTAAAGTAGTGTACATTTCAATTTTCAACCAAAGAGCATAGTGCAAACCTGATGGAAACATTTTAAGTTAACTTCCGACATGATTCTGAGTAGTTTGAATGTTGTTTCATCCCTCTGTACAGCAAGACAAAAAAGCTGTTTTCTAAGTGCATGCAATTCTTTGAAATTAAAGTATAATACATTTGAATTTTCCAACAAAGTGCAGAGTGCAAACCTGATGGAAACACCTTAGCTTAACCTCCCACATGATTCTGAATGGTTTAAAAGTTGCTTCATGCCTCCGAACAGCAAGAGAAAAAAGTTGCTTTGTCAGTGCATACAATGCTCTGGGAATACAAATGGTACACATTTCAACTTTACACCAAAGTACTTGCGGCAAACCTAATGGAAACATCTTACTATAACTTTCCACATGATTATGAGTAGTTTGAAAGTTGTTTCATGTCTGTACACATGAGGACAAAAAAGTTGTTATCTCAGTGCATACAATGCTGTGACAATACTAATAGCATACATTTCAATTTTACACCAAAGTACTTACTGCAAACCTAATGGAAACACTTCCCACATGATTCTGAGATGTCTGAAAGTTGTTTCATGCCTCTGGACATAAAGACAAAAATGTTGTTTTCTGAGTGCTTACAATGTTCTGACATAAAGTAGTGTACATTTCAATTTTCCACCAAAGAGCATATTGCAAACCTATTGGAAACATTTTAAGTTAACTTCCCACATGATTCTGAGTAGTTTGAAAGTTGTTCCATCCCTCTGTACAGCAAGACAAAAAAGTTGTTTTCTAAGTGCATGCAATGTTTGAAATTAAAGTAGTATACATTTGAATTTTCCACCAAAGTGCAGAGTGCAAACCTGATAGAAACACCTTAGCTTAACTTCCCACATGATTCTGAATGGTTTGAATTTTGTTTCATGCTTCTGAACAGCAAGACAAAAAAGTTGTTTTCTAAGTGCACACAAAGCTTTGGTAATGCAAATAGTACACATTTCAACTTTACACCAAAGTCCTTGCTGTAAACCTAATGGAAACACCTTAGTTTAACTTTCCACATGATTATGAGTAGTTTGAACGTTTTTTCATGCCTGTACACATCAGGACAAAAAAGTTGTTATCTCAGTGCATACAATGATGTGAGAATACTAATGGCATACATTTCAATTTTACACCAAAGTACTTACTGAAAACCTAATGGAAACAGCTTAGGTTAACTTCCCACATGATTATGAGCAGTTTGAAAGTTGTTTCATGCCTCTACACATCAAGACAAAAAAGTTGTTATCTCAGTGCATACAAGGCTTTGACAATACTAATAGGATACATTTTAATTTTTCACCAAAGCACTTACTGCAAACCTAATGGAAACACCTTAGGTTTACTTTCCACATGATTATGAGCAGTTTGACAGTAGTTTCATGCCTCTACATATCAAGACAAAAAAGTTGTTATCTCAGTGCATACAATGTTCTAACATTAAAGTAGTATACATTTCAATTTTCCACCAAAGTACTTACTGCAAACCTAATGGAAACACCTTAGGTTCACTTCCCACATAATTCTGAGATGTCTGAAAGTTGTTTCATGCCTCTGGACAAAAAGACAAAAAAGTTGTTGTCTGAATGCTTACTGTGTTCTGACATTAAAGTAGTGTACATTTCAATTTTCCACCAAAGAGCATAGTGCAAACCTGATGGAAACATTTTAAGTTAACTTCCCACATGATTCTGAGTAGTTTGAAAGTTGTTTCATCCCTCTGTACAGCAAGACAAAAAAGCTGTTTTCTAAGTGCATGCAATTCTTTGAAATTAATGTATCATACATTTGAATTTTCCAACAAAGTGCAGAGTGCAAACCTGATGGAAACACCTTCGCTTAACCTCCCACATGATTCTGAATGGTTTGAAAGTTGCTTCATGCCTCTGAACAGCAAGAGGAAAAAGTTGCTTTGTCAGTGCATACAATGCTCTGGGAATACAAATGGTACACATTTCAACTTTACACCAAAGTACTTGTGGCAAACCTAATGGAAACACCTTAGTTTAACTTTCCACATGATTATGAGTAGTTTGAAAGTTGTTTCATGCCTGTACACATCAGGACAAAAAAGTTGTTTATCTCAGTGCATACAATGCTGTGACAATACTAATAGCATAGATTTCAATTTTACACCAAAGTACTTACTGCAAACCTAATGGAAACACCTTAGGTTAACTTCCCACATGATTCTGAGATGTCTGAAAGTTGTTTCATGCCTCTGGACATAAAGACAAAAATGTTGTTTTCTGAGTGCTTACAATGTTCTGACATAAAGTAGTGTACATTTCAATTTTCCACCAAAGAGCATATTGCAAACCTATTAGAAACATTTTAAGTTAACTTCCCACATGATTCTGAGTAGTTTGAAAGTTGTTCCATCCCTCTGTACAGCAAGACAAAAAAGTTGTTTTCTAAGTGCATGCAAAGCTTTGGTAATGCAAATAGTACACATTTCAACTTTACACCAAAGTACTTGCTGTTAACCTAATGGAAACACCTTAGTTTAACTTTCCACATGATTATGAGTAGTTTGAAAGTTTTTTCATGCCTGTACACATCAGGACAAAAAAGTTGTTATCTCCGTGCATACAATGATGTGAGAATACTAATGGCATACATTTCAATTTTACACCAAAGTACTTACTGAAAACCTAATGGATACAGCTTAGGTTAACTTCCCACATGATTATGAGCAGTTTGAAAGTTGTTTCATGCCTCTACACATCAAGACAAATAAGTTGTTATCTCAGTGCATACAAGGCTTTGACAATACTAATAGCATACATTTTAATTTTACACCAAAGCACTTACTGCAAACCTAATGGAAACACCTTAGGTTTACTTTCCACATGATTATGAGCAGTTTGAAAGTTGTTTCATGCCTCTACATATCAAGACAAAAAAGTTGTTATCTCAGTGCATACAATGTTCTAACATTAAAGTAGTATACATTTCAATTTTCCACCAAAGTACTACTGCAAACCTAATGGAAACACCCTAGGTTCACTTCCCACATAATTCTGAGATGTCTGAAAGGTGTTTCATGCCTCTGGACAAAAAGACAAAAAAGTTGTTGTCTGAGTGCTCACTGTGTTCTGACATTAAAGTAGTGTACATTTCAATTTTCCACCAAAGAGCATAGTGCAAACCTGATGGAAACATTTTAAGTTAACTTCCCACATGATTCTGAGTAGTTTGAAAGTTGTTTCATCCCTCTGTACAGCAAGACTAAAAAGCTGTTTTCTAAGTGCATGCAATTCTTTGAAATTAAAGTATAATACATTTGAATTTTCCAACAAAGTGCAGGGTGCAAACATGATGGAAACACCTTAGGTTAACCGCCCACATGATTCTGAATGGTTTGAAAGTTGCTTCATGCTTCTGAACAGCAAGATAAAAAAGTTGCTTTGTCAGTGCATACAATGCTCTGGGAATACAAATGGTACACATTTCAACTTTACACCAAAGTACTTGTGGCAAACCTAATGGAAACACCTTAGGTTAACTTTCCACATGATTATGAGTAGTTTGAAAGTTGTTTCATGCCTGTACACATCAGGACAAAAAAGTTGTTATCTCAGTGCATACAATGCTGTGACAATACTAATAGCATACATTTCAATTTTACACCAAAGTACTTACTGCAAACCTAATGGAAACACTTTAGGTTAACTTCCCACATGATTCTGAGCTGTCTGAAAGTTGTTTCATGCCTCTGGACATAAAGACAAAAAAGTTGTTTTCTGAGTGCTTACAATGTTCTGACATTAAAGTAGTGTACATTTCAATTTTCAACCAAAGAGCATAGTGCAAACCTGATGGAAACATTTTAAGTTAACTTCCGACATGATTCTGAGTAGTTTGAATGTTGTTTCATCCCTCTGTACAGCAAGACAAAAAAGCTGTTTTCTAAGTGCATGCAATTCTTTGAAATTAAAGTATAATACATTTGAATTTTCCAACAAAGTGCAGAGTGCAAACCTGATGGAAACACCTTAGCTTAACCTCCCACATGATTCTGAATGGTTTAAAAGTTGCTTCATGCCTCCGAACAGCAAGAGAAAAAAGTTGCTTTGTCAGTGCATACAATGCTCTGGGAATACAAATGGTACACATTTCAACTTTACACCAAAGTACTTGCGGCAAACCTAATGGAAACATCTTACTATAACTTTCCACATGATTATGAGCAGTTTGAAAGTTGTTTCATGTCTGTACACATGAGGACAAAAAAGTTGTTATCTCAGTGCATACAATGCTGTGACAATACTAATAGCATACATTTCAATTTTACACCAAAGTACTTACTGCAAACCTAATGGAAACACTTCCCACATGATTCTGAGATGTCTGAAAGTTGTTTCATGCCTCTGGACATAAAGACAAAAATGTTGTTTTCTGAGTGCTTACAATGTTCTGACATAAAGTAGTGTACATTTCAATTTTCCACCAAAGAGCATATTGCAAACCTATTGGAAACATTTTAAGTTAACTTCCCACATGATTCTGAGTAGTTTGAAAGTTGTTCCATCCCTCTGTACAGCAAGACAAAAAAGTTGTTTTCTAAGTGCATGCAATGTTTGAAATTAAAGTAGTATACATTTGAATTTTCCACCAAAGTGCAGAGTGCAAACCTGATAGAAACACCTTAGCTTAACTTCCCACATGATTCTGAATGGTTTGAATTTTGTTTCATGCTTCTGAACAGCAAGACAAAAAAGTTGTTTTCTAAGTGCATACAAAGCTTTGGTAATGCAAATAGTACACATTTCAACTTTACACCAAAGTCCTTGCTGTAAACCTAATGGAAACACCTTAGTTTAACTTTCCACATGATTATGAGTAGTTTGAACGTTTTTTCATGCCTGTACACATCAGGACAAAAAAGTTGTTATCTCAGTGCATACAATGATGTGAGAATACTAATGGCATACATTTCAATTTTACACCAAAGTACTTACTGAAAACCTAATGGAAACAGCTTAGGTTAACTTCCCACATGATTATGAGCAGTTTGAAAGTTGTTTCATGCCTCTACACATCAAGACAAAAAAGTTGTTATCTCAGTGCATACAAGGCTTTGACAATACTAATAGGATACATTTTAATTTTTCACCAAAGCACTTACTGCAAACCTAATGGAAACACCTTAGGTTTACTTTCCACATGATTATGAGCAGTTTGACAGTAGTTTCATGCCTCTACATATCAAGACAAAAAAGTTGTTATCTCAGTGCATACAATGTTCTAACATTAAAGTAGTATACATTTCAATTTTCCACCAAAGTACTTACTGCAAACCTAATGGAAACACCTTAGGTTCACTTCCCACATAATTCTGAGATGTCTGAAAGTTGTTTCATGCCTCTGGACAAAAAGACAAAAAAGTTGTTGTCTGAATGCTTACTGTGTTCTGACATTAAAGTAGTGTACATTTCAATTTTCCACCAAAGAGCATAGTGCAAACCTGATGGAAACATTTTAAGTTAACTTCCCACATGATTCTGAGTAGTTTGAAAGTTGTTTCATCCCTCTGTACAGCAAGACAAAAAAGCTGTTTTCTAAGTGCATGCAATTCTTTGAAATTAATGTATCATACATTTGAATTTTCCAACAAAGTGCAGAGTGCAAACCTGATGGAAACACCTTCGCTTAACCTCCCACATGATTCTGAATGGTTTGAAAGTTGCTTCATGCCTCTGAACAGCAAGAGGAAAAAGTTGCTTTGTCAGTGCATACAATGCTCTGGGAATACAAATGGTACACATTTCAACTTTACACCAAAGTACTTGTGGCAAACCTAATGGAAACACCTTAGTTTAACTTTCCACATGATTATGAGTAGTTTGAAAGTTGTTTCATGCCTGTACACATCAGGACAAAAAAGTTGTTATCTCAGTGCATACAATGCTGTGACAATACTAATAGCATAGATTTCAATTTTACACCAAAGTACTTACTGCAAACCTAATGGAAACACCTTAGGTTAACTTCCCACATGATTCTGAGATGTCTGAAAGTTGTTTCATGCCTCTGGACATAAAGACAAAAATGTTGTTTTCTGAGTGCTTGCAATGTTCTGACATAAAGTAGTGTACATTTGAATTTTCCACCAAAGTGCAGAGTGCAAACCTGATAGAAACACCTTAGCTTAACTTCCCACATGATTCTGAATGGTTTGAACGTTGGTTCATGCTTCTGAACAGCAAGACAAAAAAGTTGTTTTCTAAGTGCATACAAAGGTTTGGTAATGCAAATAGTACACATTTCAACTTTACACCAAAGTCCTTGCTGTAAACCTAATGGAAACACCTTAGTTTAACTTTCCACATGATTATGAGTAGTTTGAAAGTTTTTTCATGCCTGTACACATCAGGACAAAAAAGTTGTTATCTCAGTGCATACAATGATGTGAGAATACTAATGGCATACATTTCAATTTTACACCAAAGTACTTACTGAAAACCTAATGGAAACAGCTTAGGTTTACTTTCCACATGATTATGAGCAGTTTTAAAGTTGTTTCATGCCTCTACATATCAAGACAAAAAAGTTGTTATCTCAGTGCATACAATGTTCTAACATTAAAGTAGTATACATTTCAATTTTCCACCAAAGTACTTACGGCAAACCTAATGGAAACACCTTAGGTTCACTTCCCACATAATTCTGAGATGTCTGAAAGTTGTTTCATGCCTCTGGACAAAAAGACAAAAAAGTTGTTGTCTGAGTGCTTACTGTGTTCTGACATTAAAGTAGTGTACATTTCAATTTTCCACCAAAGAGCATAGTGCAAACCTGATGGAAACATTTTAAGTTAACTTCCCACATGATTCTGAGTAGTTTGAAAGTTGTTTCATCCCTCTGTACAGCAAGACAAAAAAGCTGTTTTCTAAGTGCATGCAATTCTTTGAAATTAATGTATCATACATTTGAATTTTCCAACAAAGTGCAGAGTGCAAACCTGATGGAAACACCTTCGCTTAACCTCCCACATGATTCTGAATGGTTTGAAAGTTGCTTCATGCCTCTGAACAGCAAGAGAAAAAAGTTGCTTTGTCAGTGCATACAATGCTCTGGAAATACAAATGGTACACATTTCAAATTTACACCAAAGTACTTGTGGCAAACCTAATGGAAACACCTTAGTTTAACTTTCCACATGATTATGAGTAGTTTGAAAGTTGTTTCATGCCTGCACACATCAGGACAAAAAAGTTGTTATCTCAGTGCATACAATGATGTGAGAATACTAATGGCATACATTTCAATTTTACACCAAAGTACTTACTGAAAACCTAATGGAAACACCTTAGGTTAACTTCCCACATGATTCTGAGATGTCTGAAAGTTGTTGCATGCCTCTGGACATAAAGACAAAAAAGTTGTTTTCTGAGTGCTTACAATCTTCTGACATTAAAGTAGTGTACATTTCAATTTTCCACCAAAGAGCGTAGTGCAAACCTGATGGAAACATTTTAAGTTAACTTTCGACATGATTCTGAGTAGTTTGAATGTTGTTTCATCCCTCTGTACAGCAAGACAAAGAAGCTGTTTTCTAAGTGCATGGAATTCTTTGAAATTAAAATATAATACATTTGAATTTTCCAACAAAGTGCAGAGTGCAAACCTGATGGAAACACCTTAGCTTAACTTCCCACATGATTCTGAATGGTTTGAAAGTTGCTTCATGCCTCTGAACAGCAAGAGAAAAAAGTTGCTTTGTCAGTGCATACAATGCTCTGGGAATACAAATGGTACACATTTCAACTTTACACCAAAGTACTTGCGGCAAACCTAATGGAAACATCTTAGTATAACTTTCCACATGATTATGAGTAGTTTGAAAGTTGTTTCATGCCTGTACACATCAGGACAAAAAAGTTGTTATCTCAGTGCATACAATGATGTGAGAATACTAATGGCATACATTTCAATTTTACACCAAAGTACTTACTGAAAACCTAATGGATACAGCTTAGGTTAACTTCCCACATGATTATGAGCAGTTTGAAAGTTGTTTCATGCCTCTACACATCAAGACCAAAAAGTTGTTATCTCAGTGCATACAAGGCTTTGACAATACTAATAGCATACATTTTAATTTTACACCAAAGCACTTACTGCAAACCTAATGGAAACACCTTAGGTTTACTTTCCACATGATTATGAGCAGTTTGAAAGTTGTTTCATGGCTCTACATATCAAGACAAAAATGTTGTTATCTCAGTGCACAGAAAGCTTTGACAATACTAATAGCATACATTTCAATTTTACACCAAAGTACTTACTGCAAACCTAATGGAAACACCTTAGGTTAACTTCCCACATGATTCTGAGATGTCTGAAAGTTGTTTCATGCCTCTGGACATAAAGACAAAAAAGTTGTTTTCTGAGTGCTTACAATCTTCTGACATTAAAGTAGTGTACATTTCAATTTTCCACCAAAGAGCGTAGTGCAAACCTGATGGAAACATTTTAAGTTAACTTCCGACATGATTCTGAGTAGTTTGAAGTTGTTTCATCCCTCTGTACAGCAAGACAAAAAAGCTGTTTTCTAAGTGCATGCAATTCTTTGAAATTAAAGTATAATACATTTGAATTTTCCAACAAAGTGCAGAGTGCAAACCTGATGGAAACACCTTAGCTTAACCTCCCACATGATTCTGAATGGTTTGAAAGTTGCTTCATGCCTCTAAACAGCAAGTGAAAAAAGTTGCTTTGTCAGTGCATACAATGCTCTGGGAATACAAATGGTACACATTTCAACTTTACACCAAAGTACTTGCGGCAAACCTAATGGAAACATCTTAGTTTAACTTTCCACATGATTATGAGTAGTTTGGAAAGTTTTTTCATGCCTGTACACATCAGGACAAAAAAGTTGTTATCTCAGTGCATACAATGATGTGAGAATACTAATGGCATACATTTCAATTTTACACCAAAGTACTTACTGAAAACCTAATGGAAACAGCTTAGGTTTACTTTCCACATGATTATGAGCAGTTTTAAAGTTGTTTCATGCCTCTACATATCAAGACAAAAAAGTTGTTATCTCAGTGCATACAATGTTCTAACATTAAAGTAGTATACATTTCAATTTTCCACCAAAGTACTTACGGCAAACCTAATGGAAACACCTTAGGTTCACTTCCACATAATTCTGAGATGTCTGAAAGTTGTTTCATGCCTCTGGACAAAAAGACAAAAAAGTTGTTGTCTGAGTGCTTACTGTGTTCTGACATTAAAGTCAGTGTACATTTCAATTTTCCACCAAAGAGCATAGTGCAAACCTGATGGAAACATTTTAAGTTAACTTCCCACATGATTCTGAGTAGTTTGAATGTTGTTTCATCCCTGTGTACAGCAAGACAAAGAAGCTGTTTTCTAAGTGCATGGAATTCTTTGAAATTAAAATATAATACATTTGAATTTTCCAACAAAGTGCAGAGTGCAAACCTGATGGAAACACCTTAGCTTAACTTCCCACATGATTCTGAATGGTTTGAAAAGTTGCTTCAATGCCTCTGAACAGCAAGAGAAAAAAGTTGCTTTGTCAGTGCATACAATGCTCTGGGAATACAAATGGTACACATTTCAACTTTACACCAAAGTACTTGCGGCAAACCTAATGGAAACATCTTAGTATAACTTTCCACATGATTATGAGTAGTTTGAAAGTTGTTTCATGCCTGTACACATCAGGACAAAAAAGTTGTTATCTCAGTGCATACAATGATGTGAGAATACTAATGGCAGTACATTTCAATTTTACACCAAAGTACTTACTGAAAACCTAATGGATACAGCTTAGGTTAACTTCCCACATGATTATGAGCAGTTTGAAAGTTGCTTCATGCCTCTACACATCAAGACCAAAAAGTTGTTATCTCAGTGCATACAAGGCTTTGACAATACTAATAGCATACATTTTAATTTTACACCAAAGCACTTACTGCAAACCTAATGGAAACACCTTAGGTTTACTTTCCACATGATTATGAGCAGTTTGAAAGTTGTTTCATGGCTCTACATATCAAGACAAAAAAGTTGTTATCTCAGTGCACAGAAAGCTTTGACAATACTAATAGCATACATTTCAATTTTACACCAAAGTACTTACTGCAAACCTAATGGAAACACCTTAGGTTAACTTCCCACATGATTCTGAGATGTCTGAAAGTTGTTTCATGCCTCTGGACATAAAGACAAAAAAGTGTTTTCTGAGTGCTTACAATCTTCTGACATTAAAGTAGTGTACATTTCAATTTTCCACCAAAGAGCGTAGTGCAAACCTGATGGAAACATTTTAAGTTAACTTCCGACATGATTCTGAGTAGTTTGAAGTGTTTCATCCCTCTGTACAGCAAGACAAAAAAAGCTGTTTTCTAAGTGCATGCAATTCTTTGAAATTAAAGTATAATACATTTGAATTTTCCAACAAAGTGCAGAGTGCAAACCTGATGGAAACACCTTAGCTTAACCTCCCACATGATTCTTGAATGGTTTGAAAGTTGCTTCATGCCTCTGAACAGCAAGTGAAAAAAGTTGCTTTGTCAGTGCATACAATGCTCTGGGAATACAAATGGTACACATTTCAACTTTACACCAAAGTACTTGCGGCAAACCTAATGGAAACATCTTAGTATATATTTCCACATGATTATGAGTAGTTTGAAAGTTGTTTCATGCCTGTACACATGAGGACAAAAAAGTTGTTATCTCAGTGCATACAATGCTGTGACAAAACTAATAGCATACATTTCAATTTTACACCAAAGTACTTACTGCAAACCTAATGGAAACACCTTAGGTTAACTTCCCACATGATTCTGAGATGTCTGAAAGTTGTTTCATGCCTCTGGACATAAAGACAAAGATGTTGTTTTCTGAGTGCTTGCAATGTTCTGACATAAAGTAGGTGTACATTTGAATTTTCCACCAAAGTGCAGAGCGCAAACCTGATAGAAACACGTTAGCTTAACTTCCCACATGATTCTGAATGGTTTGAACGTTGTTTCATGCTTCTGAACAGCAAGACAAAGAAGTTGTTTTCTAAGTGCATACAAAGCTTTGGTAATGCAAATAGTACACATTTCAACTTTACACCAAAGTCCTTGCTGTAAACCTAATGGAAACACCTTAGTTTAACTTTCCACATGATTATGAGTAGTTTGAAAGTTTTTTCATGCCTGTACACATCAGGACAAAAAAGTTGTTATCTCAGTGCATACAATGATGTGAGAATACTAATGGCATACATTTCAATTTTACACCAAAGTACTTACTGAAAACCTAATGGAAACAGCTTAGGTTAACTTCCCACATGATTATGAGCAGTTTGAAAGTTGTTTCATGCCTCTACACATCAAGACAAAAAAGTTGTTATCTCAGTGCATACAAGGCTTTGACAATACAAATAGCATACATTTTAATTTTACACCAAAGCACTTACTGCAAACCTACTGGAAACACCTTAGGTTTACTTTCCACATGATTATGAGCAGTTTGAAAGTTGTTTCATGCCTCTACATATCAAGACAAAAAAGTTGTTATCTCAGTGCATACAATGTTCTAACATTAAAGTAGTATACATTTCAATTTTCCACCAAAGTACTTACTGCAAACCTAATGGAAACACCTTAGGTTCACTTCCCACATAATTCTGAGATGTCTGAAAGTTGTTTCATGCCTCTGGACAAAAAGACAAAAAAGTTGTTGTCTGAGTGCTTACTGTGTTCTGACATTAAAGTAGTGTACATTTCAATTTTCCACCAAAGAGCATAGTGCAAACCTGATGGAAACATTTTAAGTTAACTTCCCACATGATTCTGAGTAGTTTGAAAGTTGTTTCATCCCTCTGTACAGCAAGACAAAAAAGCTGTTTTCTAAGTGCATGCAATTCTTTGAAATTAATGTATCATACATTTGAATTTTCCAACAAAGTGCAGAGTGCAAACCTGATGGAAACACCTTCGCTTAACCTCCCACATGATTCTGAATGGTTTGAAAGTTGCTTCATGCCTCTGAACAGGAAGATAAAAAAGTTGCTTTGTCAGTGCATACAATGCTCTGGGAATACAAATGGTACACATTTCAACTTTACACCAAAGTACTTGTGGCAAACCTAATGGAAACACCTTAGTTTAACTTTCCACATGATTATGAGTAGTTTGAAAGTTGTTTCATGCCTGTACACATCAGGACAAAAAAGTTGTTATCTCAGTGCATACAATGCTGTGACAATACTAATAGCATAGATTTCAATTTTACACCAAAGTACTTACTGCAAACCTAATGGAAACACCTTAGGTTAACTTCCCACATGATTCTGAGATGTCTGAAAGTTGTTTCATGCCTCTGGACATAAAGACAAAAATGTTGTTTTCTGAGTGCTTACAATGTTCTGACATAAAGTAGTGTACATTTCAATTTTCCACCAAAGAGCATATTGCAAACCTATTAGAAACATTTTAAGTTAACTTCCCACATGATTCTGAGTAGTTTGAAAGTTGTTCCATCCCTCTGTACAGCAAGACAAAAAAGTTGTTTTCTAAGTGCATGCAATGTTTGCAATTAAAGAAGTATACATTTGAATTTTCCACCAAAGTGCAGAGTGCAAACCTGATAGAAAGACCTTAGCTTAACTTCCCACATGATTCTGAATGGTTTGAACGTTGTTTCATGCTTCTGAACAGCAAGACAAAAAAGTTGTTTTCCAAGTGCATACAAAGCTCTGGTAATGCAAATAGTACACATTTCAACTTTACACCAAAGTACTTGCTGTTAACCTAATGGAAACACCTTAGTTTAACTTTCCACATGATTATGAGTAGTTTGAAAGTTTTTTCATGCATGTACACATCAGGACAAAAAAGTTGTTATCTCAGTGCATACAATGATGTGAGAAGACTAATGGCATACATTTCAATTTTACACCAAAGTACTTAATGAAAACCTAATGGATACAGCTTAGGTTAACTTCCCACATGATTATGAGCAGTTTGAAAGTTGTTTCATGCCTCTACACATCAAGACAAATAAGTTGTTATCTTAGTGCATACAAGGCTTTGACAATACTAATAGCATACATTTTAATTTTACACCAAAGCACTTACTGCAAACCTAATGGAAACACCTTAGGTTTACTTTCCACATGATTATGAGCAGTTTGAAAGTTGTTTCATGCCTCTACATATCAAGACAAAAAAGTTGTTATCTCAGTGCATACAATGTTCTAACATTAAAGTAGTATACATTTCAATTTTCCACCAAAGTACTTACTGCAAACCTAATGGAAACACCTTAGGTTCACTTCCCACATAATTCTGAGATGTCTGAAAGTTGTTTCATGCCTCTGGACAAAAAGACAAAAAAGTTGTTGTCTGAGTGCTTACTGTGTTCTGACTTTAAAGTAGTGTACATTTCAATTTTCCACCAAAGAGCATAGTGCAAACCTGATGGAAACATTTTAAGTTAACTTCCCACATGATTCTGAGTAGTTTGAAAGTTGTTTCATCCCTCTGTACAGCAAGACAAAAAAGCTGTTTTCTAAGTGCATGCAATTCTTTGAAATTAAAGTATAATACATTTGAATTTTCCAACAAGGTGCAGAGTGCAAACCTGATGGAAACACCTTAGCTTAACCTCCCACATGATTCTGAATGGTTTGAAAGTTGCTTCATGCTTCTGAACAGCAAGATAAAAAAGTTGCTTTGTCAGTGCATACAATGCTCTGGGAATACAAATGGTACACATTTCAACTTTACACCAAAGTACTTGTGGCAAACCTAATGGAAACACCTTAGTTTAACTTTCCACATGATTATGAGTAGTTTGAAAGTTGTTTCATGCCTGTACACATCAGGACAAAAAAGTTGTTATCTCAGTGCATACAATGCTGTGACAATACTAATAGCATACATTTCAATTTTACACCAAAGTACTTACTGCAAACCTAATGGAAACACCTTAGGTTAACTTCCCACATGATTCTGAGATGTCTGAAAGTTGTTTCATGCCTCTGGACATAAAGACAAAAATGTTGTTTTCTGAGTGCTTACAATGGTCTGACTTAAAGTAGTGTACATTTCAATTTTCCACCAAAGTACTTACTGCAAACCCAATGGAAACACCTTAGGTTCACTTCCCACATAATTCTGAGATGTCTGAAAGTTGTTTCATGCCTCTGGACAAAAAGACAAAAAAGTTGTTGTCTGAGTGCTTACTGTGTTCTGACATTAAAGTAGTGTACATTTCAATTTTCCACCAAAGAGCATAGTGCAAACCTGATGGAAACATTTTAAGTTAACTTCCCACATGATTCTGAGTAGTTTGAAAGTTGTTTCATCCCTCTGTACAGCAAGACAAAAAAGCTGTTTTCTAAGTGCATGCAATTCTTTGAAATTAATGTATCATACATTTGAATTTTCCAACAAAGTGCAGAGTGCAAACCTGATGGAAACACCTTCGCTTAACCTCCCACATGATTCTGAATGGTTTGAAAGTTGCTTCATGCCTCTGAACAGGAAGATAAAAAAGTTGCTTTGTCAGTGCATACAATGCTCTGGGAATACAAATGGTACACATTTCAACTTTACACCAAAGTACTTGTGGCAAACCTAATGGAAACACCTTAGTTTAACTTTCCACATGATTATGAGTAGTTTGAAAGTTGTTTCATGCCTGTACACATCAGGACAAAAAAGTTGTTATCTCAGTGCATACAATGCTGTGACAATACTAATAGCATAGATTTCAATTTTACACCAAAGTACTTACTGCAAACCTAATGGAAACACCTTAGGTTAACTTCCCACATGATTCTGAGATGTCTGAAAGTTGTTTCATGCCTCTGGACATAAAGACAAAAATGTTGTTTTCTGAGTGCTTACAATGTTCTGACATAAAGTAGTGTACATTTCAATTTTCCACCAAAGAGCATATTGCAAACCTATTAGAAACATTTTAAGTTAACTTCCCACATAATTCTGAGTAGTTTGAAAGTTGTTCCATCCCTCTGTACAGCAAGACAAAAAAGTTGTTTTCTAAGCGCATGCAATGTTTGCAATTAAAGTAGTATACATTTGAATTTTCCACCAAAGTGCAGAGTGCAAACCTGATAGAAACACCTTAGCTTAACTTCCCACATGATTCTGAATGGTTTGAACGTTGTTTCATGCTTCTGAACAGCAAGACAAAAAAGTTGTTTTCCAAGTGCATACAAAGCTTTGGTAATGCAAATAGTACACATTTCAACTTTACACCAAAGTACTTGCTGTTAACCTATTGGAAACACCTTAGTTTAACTTTCCAAATGATTATGAGTAGTTTGAAAGTTTTTTCATGCCTGTACACATCAGGACAAAAAAGTTGTTATCTCAGTGCATACAATGATGTGAGAATACTAATGGCATACATTTCAATTTTACACCAAAGTACTTACTGAAAACCTAATGGATACAGCTTAGGTTAACTTCCCACATGATTATGAGCAGTTTGAAAGTTGTTTCATGCCTCTACACATCAAGACAAATAAGTTGTTATCTTAGTGCTAACAAGGCTTTGACAATACTAATAGCATACATTTTAATTTTACACCAAAGCACTTACTGCAAACCTAATGGAAACACCTTAGGTTTACTTTCCACATGATTATGAGCAGTTTTAAAGTTCTTTCATGCCTCTACATATCAAGACAAAAAAGTTGTTATCTCAGTGCATACAATGTTCTAACATTAAAGTAGTATACATTTCAATTTTCCACAAAGTACTTACTGCAAACCTAATGGAAACACCTTAGGTTCACTTCCCACATAATTCTGAGATGTCTGAAAGTTGTTTCATGCCTCTGGACAAAAAGACATAAAAGTTGTTGTCTGAGTGCTTACTGTGTTCTGACATTAAAGTAGTGTACATTTCAATTTTCCACCAAAGAGCATAGTGCAAACCTGATGGAAACATTTTAAGTTAACTTCCCACATGATTCTGAGTAGTTTGAAGTTGTTTCATCCCTCTGTACAGCAAGACAAAAAAGCTGTTTTCTAAGTGCATGCAATTCTTTGAAATTAATGTATCATACATTTGAATTTTCCAACAAAGTGCAGAGTGCAAACCTGATGGAAACACCTTCGCTTAACCTCCCACATGATTCTGAATGGTTTGAAAGTTGCTTCATGCCTCTGAACAGGAAGATAAAAAAGTTGCTTTGTCAGTGCATACAATGCTCTGGGAATACAAATGGTACACATTTCAACTTTACACCAAAGTACTTGTGGCAAACCTAATGGAAACACCTTAGTTTAACTTTCCACATGATTATGAGTAGTTTGAAAGTTGTTTCATGCCTGTACACATCAGGACAAAAAAGTTGTTATCTCAGTGCATACAATGCTGTGACAATACTAATAGCATAGATTTCAATTTTACACCAAAGTACTTACTGCAAACCTAATGGAAACACCTTAGGTTAACTTCCCACATGATTCTGAGATGTCTGAAAGTTGTTTCATGCCTCTGGACATAAAGACAAAAATGTTGTTTTCTGAGTGCTTACAATGTTCTGACATAAAGTAGTGTACATTTCAATTTTCCACCAAAGAGCATATTGCAAACCTATTAGAAACATTTTAAGTTAACTTCCCACATGATTCTGAGTAGTTTGAAAGTTGTTCCATCCCTCTGTACAGCAAGACAAAAAAGTTGTTTTCTAAGTGCATGCAATGTTTGCAATTAAAGAAGTATACATTTGAATTTTCCACCAAAGTGCAGAGTGCAAACCTGATAGAAAGACCTTAGCTTAACTTCCCACATGATTCTGAATGGTTTGAACGTTGTTTCATGCTTCTGAACAGCAAGACAAAAAAGTTGTTTTCCAAGTGCATACAAAGCTCTGGTAATGCAAATAGTACACATTTCAACTTTACACCAAAGTACTTGCTGTTAACCTAATGGAAACACCTTAGTTTAACTTTCCACATGATTATGAGTAGTTTGAACGTTTTTTCATGCATGTACACATCAGGACAAAAAAGTTGTTATCTCAGTGCATACAATGATGTGAGAAGACTAATGGCATACATTTCAATTTTACACCAAAGTACTTAATGAAAACCTAATGGATACAGCTTAGGTTAACTTCCCACATGATTATGAGCAGTTTGAAAGTTGTTTCATGCCTCTACACATCAAGACAAATAAGTTGTTATCTTAGTGCATACAAGGCTTTGACAATACTAATAGCATACATTTTAATTTTACACCAAAGCACTTACTGCAAACCTAATGGAAACACCTTAGGTTTACTTTCCACATGATTATGAGCAGTTTGAAAGTTGTTTCATGCCTCTACATATCAAGACAAAAAAGTTGTTATCTCAGTGCATACAATGTTCTAACATTAAAGTAGTATACATTTCAATTTTCCACCAAAGTACTTACTGCAAACCTAATGGAAACACCTTAGGTTCACTTCCCACATAATTCTGAGATGTCTGAAAGTTGTTTCATGCCTCTGGACAAAAAGACAAAAAAGTTGTTGTCTGAGTGCTTACTGTGTTCTGACTTTAAAGTAGTGTACATTTCAATTTTCCACCAAAGAGCATAGTGCAAACCTGATGGAAACATTTTAAGTTAACTTCCCACATGATTCTGAGTAGTTTGAAAGTTGTTTCATCCCTCTGTACAGCAAGACAAAAAAGCTGTTTTCTAAGTGCATGCAATTCTTTGAAATTAAAGTATAATACATTTGAATTTTCCAACAAAGTGCAGAGTGCAAACCTGATGGAAACACCTTAGCTTAACCTCCCACATGATTCTGAATGGTTTGAAAGTTGCTTCATGCTTCTGAACAGCAAGATAAAAAAGTTGCTTTGTCAGTGCATACAATGCTCTGGGAATACAAATGGTACACATTTCAACTTTACACCAAAGTACTTGTGGCAAACCTAATGGAAACACCTTAGTTTAACTTTCCACATGATTATGAGTAGTTTGAAAGTTGTTTCATGCCTGTACACATCAGGACAAAAAAGTTGTTATCTCAGTGCATACAATGCTGTGACAATACTAATAGCATACATTTCAATTTTACACCAAAGTACTTACTGCAAACCTAATGGAAACACCTTAGGTTAACTTCCCACATGATTCTGAGATGTCTGAAAGTTGTTTCATGCCTCTGGACATAAAGACAAAAATGTTGTTTTCTGAGTGCTTACAATGTTCTGACTTAAAGTAGTGTACATTTCAATTTTCCACCAAAGTACTTACTGCAAACCTAATGGAAACACCTTAGGTTCACTTCCCACATAATTCTGAGATGTCTGAAAGTTGTTTCATGCCTCTGGACAAAAAGACAAAAAAGTTGTTGTCTGAGTGCTTACTGTGTTCTGACATTAAAGTAGTGTACATTTCAATTTTCCACCAAAGAGCATACTGCAAACCTGATGGAAACATTTTTAGTTAACTTCCCACATGATTCTGAGTAGTTTGAAAGTTGTTTCATCCCTCTGTACAACAAGACAAAAAAGCTGTTTTCTAAGTGCATGCAATTGTTTGAAATTAATGTATCATACATTTGAATTTTCCAACAAAGTGCAGAGTGCAAACCTGATGGAAACACCTTCGCTTAACCTCCCACATGATTCTGAATGGTTTGAAAGTTGCTTCATGCCTCTGAACAGGAAGATAAAAAAGTTGCTTTGTCAGTGCATACAATGCTCTGGGAATACAAATGGTACACATTTCAACTTTACACCAAAGTACTTGTGGCAAACCTAATGGAAACACCTTAGTTTAACTTTCCACATGATTATGAGTAGTTTGAAAGTTGTTTCATGCCTGTACACATCAGGACAAAAAAGTTGTTATCTCAGTGCATACAATGCTGTGACAATACTAATAGCATAGATTTCAATTTTACACCAAAGTACTTACTGCAAACCTAATGGAAACACCTTAGGTTAACTTCCCACATGATTGTGAGATGTCTGAAAGTTGTTTCATGCCTCTGGACATAAAGACAAAAATGTTGTTTTCTGAGTGCTTACAATGTTCTGACATAAAGTAGTGTACATTTCAATTTTCCACCAAAGAGCATATTGCAAACCTATTAGAAACATTTTAAGTTAACTTCCCACATGATTCTGAGTAGTTTGAAAGTTGTTCCATCCCTCTGTACAGCAAGACAAAAAAGTTGTTTTCTAAGTGCATGCAAAGCTTTGGTAATGCAAATAGTACACATTTCAACTTTACACCAAAGTACTTGCTGTTAACCTAATGGAAACACCTTAGTTTAACTTTCCACATGATTATGTGTAGTTTGAAAGTTTTTTCATGCCTGTACACATCAGGACAAAAAAGTTGTTATCTCAGTGCATACAATGATGTGAGAATACTAATGGCATACATTTCAATTTTACACCAAAGTACTTACTGAAAACCTAATGGATACAGCTTAGGTTAACTTCCCACATGATTATGAGCAGTTTGAAAGTTGTTTCATGCCTCTACACATCAAGACAAATAAGTTGTTATCTCAGTGCATACAAGGCTTTGACAATACTAATAGCATACATTTTAATTTTACACCAAAGCACTTACTGCAAACCTAATGGAAACACCTTAGGTTTACTTTCCACATGATTATGAGCAGTTTGAAAGTTGTTTCATGCCTCTACATATCAAGACAAAAAAGTTGTTATCTCAGTGCATACAATGTTCTAACATTAAAGTAGTATACATTTCAATTTTCCACCAAAGTACTTACTGCAAACCTAATGGAAACACCCTAGGTTCACTTCCCACATAATTCTGAGATGTCTGAAAGTTGTTTCATGCCTCTGGACAAAAAGACAAAAAAGTTGTTGTCTGAGTGCTCACTGTGTTCTGACATTAAAGTAGTGTACATTTCAATTTTCCACCAAAGAGCATAGTGCAAACCTGATGGAAACATTTTAAGTTAACTTCCCACATGATTCTGAGTAGTTTGAAAGTTGTTTCATCCCTCTGTACAGCAAGACAAAAACGCTGTTTTCTAAGTGCATGCAATTCTTTGAAATTAAAGTATAATACATTTGAATTTTCCAACAAAGTGCAGAGTGCAAACCTGATGGAAACACCTTAGGTTAACCTCCCACATGATTCTGAATGGTTTGAAAGTTGCTTCATGCTTCTGAACAGCAAGATAAAAAAGTTGCTTTGTCAGTGCATACAATGCTCTGGGAATACAAATGGTACACATTTCAACTTTACACCAAAGTACTTGTGGCAAACCTAATGGAAACACCTTAGGTTAACTTTCCACATGATTATGAGTAGTTTGAAAGTCGTTTCATGCCTGTACACATCAGGACAAAAAAGTTGTTATCTCAGTGCATACAATGCTGTGACAATACTAATAGCATAGATTTCAATTTTACACCAAAGTACTTACTGCAAACCTAATGGAAACACCTTAGGTTAACTTCCCACATGATTCTGAGATGTCTGAAAGTTGTTTCATGCCTCTGGACATAAAGACAAAAATGTTGTTTTCTGAGTGCTTACAATGTTCTGACATAAAGTAGTGTACATTTCAATTTTCCACCAAAGAGCATATTGCAAACCTATTAGAAACATTTTAAGTTAACTTCCCACATAATTCTGAGTAGTTTGAAAGTTGTTCCATCCCTCTGTACAGCAAGACAAAAAAGTTGTTTTCTAAGCGCATGCAATGTTTGCAATTAAAGTAGTATACATTTGAATTTTCCACCAAAGTGCAGAGTGCAAACCTGATAGAAACACCTTAGCTTAACTTCCCACATGATTCTGAATGGTTTGAACGTTGTTTCATGCTTTTGAACAGCAAGACAAAAAAGTTGTTTTCCAAGTGCATACAAAGCTTTGGTAATGCAAATAGTACACATTTCAACTTTACACCAAAGTACTTGCTGTTAACCTATTGGAAACACCTTAGTTTAACTTTCCAAATGATTATGAGTAGTTTGAAAGTTTTTTCATGCCTGTACACATCAGGACAAAAAAGTTGTTATCTCAGTGCATACAATGATGTGAGAATACTAATGGCATACATTTCAATTTTACACCAAAGTACTTACTGAAAACCTAATGGATACAGCTTAGGTTAACTTCCCACATGATTATGAGCAGTTTGAAAGTTGTTTCATGCCTCTACACATCAAGACAAATAAGTTGTTATCTTAGTGCTAACAAGGCTTTGACAATACTAATAGCATACATTTTAATTTTACACCAAAGCACTTACTGCAAACCTAATGGAAACACCTTAGGTTTACTTTCCACATGATTATGAGCAGTTTTAAAGTTCTTTCATGCCTCTACATATCAAGACAAAAAAGTTGTTATCTCAGTGCATACAATGTTCTAACATTAAAGTAGTATACATTTCAATTTTCCACCAAAGTACTTACTGCAAACCTAATGGAAACACCTTAGGTTCACTTCCCACATAATTCTGAGATGTCTGAAAGTTGTTTCATGCCTCTGGACAAAAAGACAAAAAAGTTGTTGTCTGAGTGCTTACTGTGTTCTGACATTAAAGTAGTGTACATTTCAATTTACCACCAAAGAGCATACTGCAAACCTGATGGAAACATTTTTAGTTAACTTCCCACATGATTCTGAGTAGTTTGAAAGTTGTTTCATCCCTCTGTACAACAAGACAAAAAAGCTGTTTTCTAAGTGCATGCAATTCTTTGAAATTAATGTATCATACATTTGAATTTTCCAACGAAGTGCAGAGTGCAAACCTGATGGAAACACCTTCGCTTAACCTCCCACATGATTCTGAATGGTTTGAAAGTTGCTTCATGCCTCTGAACAGGAAGATAAAAAAGTTGCTTTGTCAGTGCATACAATGCTCTGGGAATACAAATGGTACACATTTCAACTTTACACCAAAGTACTTGTGGCAAACCTAATGGAAACACCTTAGTTTAACTTTCCACATGATTATGAGTAGTTTGAAAGTTGTTTCATGCCTGTACACATCAGGACAAAAAAGTTGTTATCTCAGTGCATACAATGCTGTGACAATACTAATAGCATAGATTTCAATTTTACACCAAAGTACTTACTGCAAACCTAATGGAAACACCTTAGGTTAACTTCCCACATGATTCTGAGATGTCTGAAAGTTGTTTCATGCCTCTGGACATAAAGACAAAAATGTTGTTTTCTGAGTGCTTACAATGTTCTGACATAAAGTAGTGTACATTTCAATTTTCCACCAAAGAGCATATTGCAAACCTATTAGAAACATTTTAAGTTAACTTCCCACATGATTCTGAGTAGTTTGAAAGTTGTTCCATCCCTCTGTACAGCAAGACAAAAAAGTTGTTTTCTAAGTGCATGCAAAGCTTTGGTAATGC
This sequence comes from Mobula birostris, assembly GCF_030028105.1. Classification (NCBI taxonomy): domain Eukaryota; kingdom Metazoa; phylum Chordata; class Chondrichthyes; order Myliobatiformes; family Myliobatidae; genus Mobula; species Mobula birostris. The sequence goes on from NW_027278472.1 coordinate 128,829, forward strand.
AAATAGTACACATTTCAACTTTACACCAAAGTACTTGCTGTTAACCTAATGGAAACACCTTAGTTTAACTTTCCACATGATTATGTGTAGTTTGAAAGTTTTTTCATGCCTGTACACATCAGGACAAAAAAGTTGTTATCTCAGTGCATACAATGATGTGAGAATACTAATGGCATACATTTCAATTTTACACCAAAGTACTTACTGAAAACCTAATGGATACAGCTTAGGTTAACTTCCCACATGATTATGAGCAGTTTGAAAGTTGTTTCATGCCTCTACACATCAAGACAAATAAGTTGTTATCTTAGTGCATACAAGGCTTTGACAATACTAATAGCATACATTTTAATTTTACACCAAAGCACCTACTGCAAACCTAATGGAAACACCTTAGGTTTACTTTCCACATGATTATGAGCAGTTTGAAAGTTGTTTCATGCCTCTACATATCAAGACAAAAAAGTTGTTATCTCAGTGCATACAATGTTCTAACATTAAAGTAGTATACATTTCAATTTTCCACCAAAGTACTTACTGCAAACCTAATGGAAACACCTTAGGTTCACTTCCCACATAATTCTGAGATGTCTGAAAGTTGTTTCATGCCTCTGGACAAAAAGACAAAAAAGTTGTTGTCTGAGTGCTTACTGTGTTCTGACTTTAAAGTAGTGTACATTTCAATTTTCCACCAAAGAGCATAGTGCAAACCTGATGGAAACATTTTAAGTTAACTTCCCACATGATTCTGAGTAGTTTGAAAGTTGTTTCATCCCTCTGTACAGCAAGACAAAAAAGCTGTTTTCTAAGTGCATGCAATTCTTTGAAATTAAAGTATAATACATTTGAATTTTCCAACAAAGTGCAGAGTGCAAACCTGATGGAAACACCTTAGCTTAACCTCCCACATGATTCTGAATGGTTTGAAAGTTGCTTCATGCTTCTGAACAGCAAGATAAAAAAGTTGCTTTGTCAGTGCATACAATGCTCTGGGAATACAAATGGTACACATTTCAACTTTACACCAAAGTACTTGTGGCAAACCTAATGGAAACACCTTAGTTTAACTTTCCACATGATTATGAGTAGTTTGAAAGTTGTTTCATGCCTGTACACATCAGGACAAAAAAGTTGTTATCTCAGTGCATACAATGCTGTGACAATACTAATAGCATACATTTCAATTTTACACCAAAGTACTTACTGCAAACCTAATGGAAACACCTTAGGTTAACTTCCCACATGATTCTGAGATGTCTGAAAGTTGTTTCATGCCTCTGGACATAAAGACAAAAATGTTGTTTTCTGAGTGCTTACAATGTTCTGACTTAAAGTAGTGTACATTTCAATTTTCCACCAAAGTACTTACTGCAAACCTAATGGAAACACCTTAGGTTCACTTCCCACATAATTCTGAGATGTCTGAAAGTTGTTTCATGCCTCTGGACAAAAAGACAAAAAAGTTGTTGTCTGAGTGCTTACTGTGTTCTGACATTAAAGTAGTGTACATTTCAATTTTCCACCAAAGAGCATACTGCAAACCTGATGGAAACATTTTTAGTTAACTTCCCACATGATTCTGAGTAGTTTGAAAGTTGTTTCATCCCTCTGTACAACAAGACAAAAAAGCTGTTTTCTAAGTGCATGCAATTGTTTGAAATTAATGTATCATACATTTGAATTTTCCAACAAAGTGCAGAGTGCAAACCTGATGGAAACACCTTCGCTTAACCTCCCACATGATTCTGAATGGTTTGAAAGTTGCTTCATGCCTCTGAACAGGAAGATAAAAAAGTTGCTTTGTCAGTGCATACAATGCTCTGGGAATACAAATGGTACACATTTCAACTTTACACCAAAGTACTTGTGGCAAACCTAATGGAAACACCTTAGTTTAACTTTCCACATGATTATGAGTAGTTTGAAAGTTGTTTCATGCCTGTACACATCAGGACAAAAAAGTTGTTATCTCAGTGCATACAATGCTGTGACAATACTAATAGCATAGATTTCAATTTTACACCAAAGTACTTACTGCAAACCTAATGGAAACACCTTAGGTTAACTTCCCACATGATTGTGAGATGTCTGAAAGTTGTTTCATGCCTCTGGACATAAAGACAAAAATGTTGTTTTCTGAGTGCTTACAATGTTCTGACATAAAGTAGTGTACATTTCAATTTTCCACCAAAGAGCATATTGCAAACCTATTAGAAACATTTTAAGTTAACTTCCCACATGATTCTGAGTAGTTTGAAAGTTGTTCCATCCCTCTGTACAGCAAGACAAAAAAGTTGTTTTCTAAGTGCATGCAAAGCTTTGGTAATGCAAATAGTACACATTTCAACTTTACACCAAAGTACTTGCTGTTAACCTAATGGAAACACCTTAGTTTAACTTTCCACATGATTATGTGTAGTTTGAAAGTTTTTTCATGCCTGTACACATCAGGACAAAAAAGTTGTTATCTCAGTGCATACAATGATGTGAGAATACTAATGGCATACATTTCAATTTTACACCAAAGTACTTACTGAAAACCTAATGGATACAGCTTAGGTTAACTTCCCACATGATTATGAGCAGTTTGAAAGTTGTTTCATGCCTCTACACATCAAGACAAATAAGTTGTTATCTCAGTGCATACAAGGCTTTGACAATACTAATAGCATACATTTTAATTTTACACCAAAGCACTTACTGCAAACCTAATGGAAACACCTTAGGTTTACTTTCCACATGATTATGAGCAGTTTGAAAGTTGTTTCATGCCTCTACATATCAAGACAAAAAAGTTGTTATCTCAGTGCATACAATGTTCTAACATTAAAGTAGTATACATTTCAATTTTCCACCAAAGTACTTACTGCAAACCTAATGGAAACACCCTAGGTTCACTTCCCACATAATTCTGAGATGTCTGAAAGTTGTTTCATGCCTCTGGACAAAAAGACAAAAAAGTTGTTGTCTGAGTGCTCACTGTGTTCTGACATTAAAGTAGTGTACATTTCAATTTTCCACCAAAGAGCATAGTGCAAACCTGATGGAAACATTTTAAGTTAACTTCCCACATGATTCTGAGTAGTTTGAAAGTTGTTTCATCCCTCTGTACAGCAAGACAAAAACGCTGTTTTCTAAGTGCATGCAATTCTTTGAAATTAAAGTATAATACATTTGAATTTTCCAACAAAGTGCAGAGTGCAAACCTGATGGAAACACCTTAGGTTAACCTCCCACATGATTCTGAATGGTTTGAAAGTTGCTTCATGCTTCTGAACAGCAAGATAAAAAAGTTGCTTTGTCAGTGCATACAATGCTCTGGGAATACAAATGGTACACATTTCAACTTTACACCAAAGTACTTGTGGCAAACCTAATGGAAACACCTTAGGTTAACTTTCCACATGATTATGAGTAGTTTGAAAGTCGTTTCATGCCTGTACACATCAGGACAAAAAAGTTGTTATCTCAGTGCATACAATGCTGTGACAATACTAATAGCATAGATTTCAATTTTACACCAAAGTACTTACTGCAAACCTAATGGAAACACCTTAGGTTAACTTCCCACATGATTCTGAGATGTCTGAAAGTTGTTTCATGCCTCTGGACATAAAGACAAAAATGTTGTTTTCTGAGTGCTTACAATGTTCTGACATAAAGTAGTGTACATTTCAATTTTCCACCAAAGAGCATATTGCAAACCTATTAGAAACATTTTAAGTTAACTTCCCACATAATTCTGAGTAGTTTGAAAGTTGTTCCATCCCTCTGTACAGCAAGACAAAAAAGTTGTTTTCTAAGCGCATGCAATGTTTGCAATTAAAGTAGTATACATTTGAATTTTCCACCAAAGTGCAGAGTGCAAACCTGATAGAAACACCTTAGCTTAACTTCCCACATGATTCTGAATGGTTTGAACGTTGTTTCATGCTTTTGAACAGCAAGACAAAAAAGTTGTTTTCCAAGTGCATACAAAGCTTTGGTAATGCAAATAGTACACATTTCAACTTTACACCAAAGTACTTGCTGTTAACCTATTGGAAACACCTTAGTTTAACTTTCCAAATGATTATGAGTAGTTTGAAAGTTTTTTCATGCCTGTACACATCAGGACAAAAAAGTTGTTATCTCAGTGCATACAATGATGTGAGAATACTAATGGCATACATTTCAATTTTACACCAAAGTACTTACTGAAAACCTAATGGATACAGCTTAGGTTAACTTCCCACATGATTATGAGCAGTTTGAAAGTTGTTTCATGCCTCTACACATCAAGACAAATAAGTTGTTATCTTAGTGCTAACAAGGCTTTGACAATACTAATAGCATACATTTTAATTTTACACCAAAGCACTTACTGCAAACCTAATGGAAACACCTTAGGTTTACTTTCCACATGATTATGAGCAGTTTTAAAGTTCTTTCATGCCTCTACATATCAAGACAAAAAAGTTGTTATCTCAGTGCATACAATGTTCTAACATTAAAGTAGTATACATTTCAATTTTCCACCAAAGTACTTACTGCAAACCTAATGGAAACACCTTAGGTTCACTTCCCACATAATTCTGAGATGTCTGAAAGTTGTTTCATGCCTCTGGACAAAAAGACAAAAAAGTTGTTGTCTGAGTGCTTACTGTGTTCTGACATTAAAGTAGTGTACATTTCAATTTACCACCAAAGAGCATACTGCAAACCTGATGGAAACATTTTTAGTTAACTTCCCACATGATTCTGAGTAGTTTGAAAGTTGTTTCATCCCTCTGTACAACAAGACAAAAAAGCTGTTTTCTAAGTGCATGCAATTCTTTGAAATTAATGTATCATACATTTGAATTTTCCAACGAAGTGCAGAGTGCAAACCTGATGGAAACACCTTCGCTTAACCTCCCACATGATTCTGAATGGTTTGAAAGTTGCTTCATGCCTCTGAACAGGAAGATAAAAAAGTTGCTTTGTCAGTGCATACAATGCTCTGGGAATACAAATGGTACACATTTCAACTTTACACCAAAGTACTTGTGGCAAACCTAATGGAAACACCTTAGTTTAACTTTCCACATGATTATGAGTAGTTTGAAAGTTGTTTCATGCCTGTACACATCAGGACAAAAAAGTTGTTATCTCAGTGCATACAATGCTGTGACAATACTAATAGCATAGATTTCAATTTTACACCAAAGTACTTACTGCAAACCTAATGGAAACACCTTAGGTTAACTTCCCACATGATTCTGAGATGTCTGAAAGTTGTTTCATGCCTCTGGACATAAAGACAAAAATGTTGTTTTCTGAGTGCTTACAATGTTCTGACATAAAGTAGTGTACATTTCAATTTTCCACCAAAGAGCATATTGCAAACCTATTAGAAACATTTTAAGTTAACTTCCCACATGATTCTGAGTAGTTTGAAAGTTGTTCCATCCCTCTGTACAGCAAGACAAAAAAGTTGTTTTCTAAGTGCATGCAAAGCTTTGGTAATGCAAATAGTACACATTTCAACTTTACACCAAAGTACTTGCTGTTAACCTAATGGAAACACCTTAGTTTAACTTTCCACATGATTATGTGTAGTTTGAAAGTTTTTTCATGCCTGTACACATCAGGACAAAAAAGTTGTTATCTCAGTGCATACAATGATGTGAGAATACTAATGGCATACATTTCAATTTTACACCAAAGTACTTACTGAAAACCTAATGGATACAGCTTAGGTTAACTTCCCACATGATTATGAGCAGTTTGAAAGTTGTTTCATGCCTCTACACATCAAGACAAATAAGTTGTTATCTCAGTGCATACAAGGCTTTGACAATACTAATAGCATACATTTTAATTTTACACCAAAGCACTTACTGCAAACCTAATGGAAACACCTTAGGTTTACTTTCCACATGATTATGAGCAGTTTGAAAGTTGTTTCATGCCTCTACATATCAAGACAAAAAAGTTGTTATCTCAGTGCATACAATGTTCTAACATTAAAGTAGTATACATTTCAATTTTCCACCAAAGTACTTACTGCAAACCTAATGGAAACACCCTAGGTTCACTTCCCACATAATTCTGAGATGTCTGAAAGTTGTTTCATGCCTCGGGACAAAAAGACAAAAAAGTTGTTGTCTGAGTGCTCACTGTGTTATGACATTAAAGTAGTGTACATTTCAATTTTCCACCAAAGAGCATAGTGCAAACCTGATGGAAACATTTTAAGTTAACTTCCCACATGATTCTGAGTAGTTTGAAAGTTGTTTCATCCCTCTGTACAGCAAGACAAAAACGCTGTTTTCTAAGTGCATGCAATTCTTTGAAATTAAAGTATAATACATTTGAATTTTCCAACAAAGTGCAGAGTGCAAACCTGATGGAAACACCTTAGGTTAACCTCCCACATGATTCTGAATGGTTTGAAAGTTGCTTCATGCTTCTGAACAGCAAGATAAAAAAGTTGCTTTGTCAGTGCATACAATGCTCTGGGAATACAAATGGTACACATTTCAACTTTACACCAAAGTACTTGTGGCAAACCTAATGGAAACACCTTAGGTTAACTTTCCACATGATTATGAGTAGTTTGAAAGTTGTTTCATGCCTGTACACATCAGGACAAAAAAGTTGTTATCTCAGTGCATACAATGCTGTGACAATACTAATAGCATACATTTCAATTTTCCACCAAAGTACTTACTGCAAACCTAATGGAAACACCTTAGGTTCACTTCCCACATAATTCTGAGATGTCTGAAAGTTGTTTCATGCCTCTGGACAAAAAGACAAAAAAGTTGTTGTCTGAGTGCTTACTGTGTTCTGACTTTAAAGTAGTGTACATTTCAATTTTCCACCAAAGAGCATAGTGCAAACCTGATGGAAACATTTTAAGTTAACTTCCCACATGATTCTGAGTAGTTTGAAAGTTGTTTCATCCCTCTGTACAGCAAGACAAAAAAGCTGTTTTCTAAGTGCATGCAATTCTTTGAAATTAAAGTATAATACATTTGAATTTTCCAACAAAGTGCAGAGTGCAAACCTGATGGAAACACCTTAGCTTAACCTCCCACATGATTCTGAATGGTTTGAAAGTTGCTTCATGCCTCCGAACAGCAAGAGAAAAAAGTTGCTTTGTCAGTGCATACAATGCTCTGGGAATACAAATGGTACACATTTCAACTTTACACCAAAGTACTTGCGGCAAACCTAATGGAAACATCTTACTATAACTTTCCACATGATTATGAGTAGTTTGAAAGTTGTTTCATGTCTGTACACATGAGGACAAAAAAGTTGTTATCTCAGTGCATACAATGCTGTGACAATACTAATAGCATACATTTCAATTTTACACCAAAGTACTTACTGCAAACCTAATGGAAACACTTCCCACATGATTCTGAGATGTCTGAAAGTTGTTTCATGCCTCTGGACATAAAGACAAAAATGTTGTTTTCTGAGTGCTTACAATGTTCTGACATAAAGTAGTGTACATTTCAATTTTCCACCAAAGAGCATATTGCAAACCTATTGGAAACATTTTAAGTTAACTTCCCACATGATTCTGAGTAGTTTGAAAGTTGTTCCATCCCTCTGTACAGCAAGACAAAAAAGTTGTTTTCTAAGTGCATGCAATGTTTGAAATTAAAGTAGTATACATTTGAATTTTCCACCAAAGTGCAGAGTGCAAACCTGATAGAAACACCTTAGCTTAACTTCCCACATGATTCTGAATGGTTTGAATTTTGTTTCATGCTTCTGAACAGCAAGACAAAAAAGTTGTTTTCTAAGTGCATACAAAGCTTTGGTAATGCAAATAGTACACATTTCAACTTTACACCAAAGTCCTTGCTGTAAACCTAATGGAAACACCTTAGTTTAACTTTCCACATGATTATGAGTAGTTTGAACGTTTTTTCATGCCTGTACACATCAGGACAAAAAAGTTGTTATCTCAGTGCATACAATGATGTGAGAATACTAATGGCATACATTTCAATTTTACACCAAAGTACTTACTGAAAACCTAATGGAAACAGCTTAGGTTAACTTCCCACATGATTATGAGAAGATGAAAGTTGTTTCATGCCTCTACACATCAAGACAAAAAAGTTGTTATCTCAGTGCATACAAGGCTTTGACAATACTAATAGGATACATTTTAATTTTTCACCAAAGCACTTACTGCGAACCTAATGGAAACACCTTAGGTTTACTTTCCACATGATTATGAGCAGTTTGACAGTAGTTTCATGCCTCTACATATCAAGACAAAAAAGTTGTTATCTCAGTGCATACAATGTTCTAACATTAAAGTAGTATACATTTCAATTTTCCACCAAAGTACTTACTGCAAACCTAATGGAAACACCTTAGGTTCACTTCCCACATAATTCTGAGATGTCTGAAAGTTGTTTCATGTCTCTGGACAAAAAGACAAAAAAGTTGTTGTCTGAGTGCTTACTGTGTTCTGACATTAAAGTAGTGTACATTTCAATTTTCCACCAAAGAGCATAGTGCAAACCTGATGGAAACATTTTAAGTTAACTTCCCACATGATTCTGAGTAGTTTGAAAGTTGTTTCATCCCTCTGTACAGCAAGACAAAAAAGCTGTTTTCTAAGTGCATGCAATTCTTTGAAATTAATGTATCATACATTTGAATTTTCCAACAAAGTGCAGAGTGCAAACCTGATGGAAACACCTTCGCTTAACCTCCCACATGATTCTGAATGGTTTGAAAGTTGCTTCATGCCTCTGAACAGCAAGAGAAAAAAGTTGCTTTGTCAGTGCATACAATGCTCTGGAAATACAAATGGTACACATTTCAAATTTACACCAAAGTACTTGTGGCAAACCTAAAGGAAACACCTTAGTTTAACTTTCCACATGATTATGAGTAGTTTGAAAGTTGTTTCATGCCTGCACACATCAGGACAAAAAAGTTGTTATCTCAGTGCATACAATGATGTGAGAATACTAATGGCATACATTTCAATTTTACACCAAAGTACTTACTGAAAACCTAATGGAAACACCTTAGGTTAACTTCCCACATGATTCTGAGATGTCTGAAAGTTGTTGCATGCCTCTGGACATAAAGACAAAAAAGTTGTTTTCTGAGTGCTTACAATCTTCTGACATTAAAGTAGTGTACATTTCAATTTTCCACCAAAGAGCGTAGTGCAAACCTGATGGAAACATTTTAAGTTAACTTTCGACATGATTCTGAGTAGTTTGAATGTTGTTTCATCCCTCTGTACAGCAAGACAAAGATGCTGTTTTCTAAGTGCATGGAATTCTTTGAAATTAAAATATAATACATTTGAATTTTCCAACAAAGTGCAGAGTGCAAACCTGATGGAAACACCTTAGCTTAACTTCCCACATGATTCTGAATGGTTTGAAAGTTGCTTCATGCCTATGAACAGCAAGAGAAAAAAGTTGATTTGTCAGTGCATACAATGCTCTGGGAATACAAATAGTACACATTTCAACTTTACACCAAAGTACTTGCGGCAAACCTAATGGAAACATCTTAGTATAACTTTCCACATGATTATGAGTAGTTTGAAAGTTGTTTCATGCCTGTACACATCAGGACAAAAAAGTTGTTATCTCAGTGCATACAATGATGTGAGAATACTAATGGCATACATTTCAATTTTACACCAAAGTACTTACTGAAAACCTAATGGATACAGCTTAGGTTAACTTCCCACATGATTATGAGCAGTTTGAAAGTTGTTTCATGCCTCTACACATCAAGACCAAAAAGTTGTTATCTCAGTGCATACAAGGCTTTGACAATACTAATAGCATACATTTTAATTTTACACCAAAGCACTTACTGCAAACCTAATGGAAACACCTTAGGTTTACTTTCCACATGATTATGAGCAGTTTGAAAGTTGTTTCATGGCTCTACATATCAAGACCAAAAAGTTGTTATCTCAGTGCACAGAAAGCTTTGACAATACTAATAGCATACATTTCAATTTTACACCAAAGTACTTACTGCAAACCTAATGGAAACACCTTAGGTTAACTTCCCACATGATTCTGAGATGTCTGAAAGTTGTTTCATGCCTCTGGACATAAAGACAAAAAAGTTGTTTTCTGAGTGCTTACAATCTTCTGACATTAAAGTAGTGTACATTTCAATTTTCCACCAAAGAGCGTAGTGCAAACCTGATGGAAACATTTTAAGTTAACTTCCGACATGATTCTGAGTAGTTTGAAGTTGTTTCATCCCTCTGTACAGCAAGACAAAAAAGCTGTTTTCTAAGTGCATGCAATTCTTTGAAATTAAAGTATAATACATTTGAATTTTCCAACAAAGTGCAGAGTGCAAACCTGATGGAAACACCTTAGCTTAACCTCCCACATGATTCTGAATGGTTTGAAAGTTGCTTCATGCCTCTGAACAGCAAGTGAAAAAAGTTGCTTTGTCAGTGCATACAATGCTCTGGGAATACAAATGGTACACATTTCAACTTTACACCAAAGTACTTGCGGCAAACCTAATGGAAACATCTTAGTTTAACTTTCCACATGATTATGAGTAGTTTGAAAGTTTTTTCATGCCTGTACACATCAGGACAAAAAAGTTGTTATCTCAGTGCATACAATGATGTGAGAATACTAATGGCATACATTTCAATTTTACACCAAAGTACTTACTGAAAACCTAATGGAAACAGCTTAGGTTTACTTTCCACATGATTATGAGCAGTTTTAAAGTTGTTTCATGCCTCTACATATCAAGACAAAAAAGTTGTTATCTCAGTGCATACAATGTTCTAACATTTAAGTAGTATACATTTCAATTTTCCACCAAAGTACTTACGGCAAACCTAATGGAAACATCTTAGTATAACTTTCCACATGATTATGAGTAGTTTGAAAGTTGTTTCATGCCTGTACACATGAGGACAAAAAAGTTGTTATCTCAGTGCATACAATGCTGTGACAAAACTAATAGCATACATTTCAATTTTACACCAAAGCACTTACTGCAAACCTAATGGAAACACCTTAGGTTAACTTCCCACATGATTCTGAGATGTCTGAAAGTTGTTTCATGCCTCTGGACATAAAGACAAAAATGTTGTTTTCTGAGTGCTTGCAATGTTCTGACATAAAGTAGTGTACATTTGAATTTTCCACCCAAGTGCAGAGTGCAAACCTGATAGAAACACCTTAGCTTAACTTCCCACATGATTGTGAATGGTTTGAACGTTGTTTCATGCTTCTGAACAGCAAGACAAAGAAGTTGTTTTCTAAGTGCATACAAAGCTTTGGTAATGCAAATAGTACACATTTCAACTTTACACCAAAGTCCTTGCTGTAAACCTAATGGAAACACCTTAGTTTAACTTTCCACATGATTATGAGTAGTTTGAAAGTTTTTTCATGCCTGTACACATCAGGACAAAAAAGTTGTTATCTCAGTGCATACAATGATGTGAGAATACTAATGGCATACATTTCAATTTTACACCAAAGTACTTACTGAAAACCTAATGGAAACAGCTTAGGTTAACTTCCCACATGATTATGAGCAGTTTGAAAGTTGTTTCATGCCTCTACACATCAAGACAAAAAAGTTGTTATCTCAGTGCATACAAGGCTTTGACAATACAAATAGCATACATTTTAATTTTACACCAAAGCACTTACTGCAAACCTACTGGAAACACCTTAGGTTTACTTTCCACATGATTATGAGCAGTTTGAAAGTTGTTTCATGCCTCTACATATCAAGACAAAAAAGTTGTTATCTCAGTGCATACAATGTTCTAACATTAAAGTAGTATACATTTCAATTTTCCACCAAAGTACTTACTGCAAACCTAATGGAAACACCTTAGGTTCACTTCCCACATAATTCTGAGATGTCTGAAAGTTGTTTCATGCCTCTGGACAAAAAGACAAAAAAGTTGTTGTCTGAGTGCTTACTGTGTTCTGACATTAAAGTAGTGTACATTTCAATTTTCCACCAAAGAGCATAGTGCAAACCTGATGGAAACATTTTAAGTTAACTTCCCACATGATTCTGAGTAGTTTGAAAGTTGTTTCATCCCTCTGTACAGCAAGACAAAAAAGCTGTTTTCTAAGTGCATGCAATTCTTTGAAATTAATGTATCATACATTTGAATTTTCCAACAAAGTGCAGAGTGCAAACCTGATGGAAACACCTTCGCTTAACCTCCCACATGATTCTGAATGGTTTGAAAGTTGCTTCATGCCTCTGAACAGGAAGATAAAAAAGTTGCTTTGTCAGTGCATACAATGCTCTGGGAATACAAATGGTACACATTTCAACTTTACACCAAAGTACTTGCGGCAAACCTAATGGAAACATCTTAGTATAACTTTCCACATGATTATGAGTAGTTTGAAAGTTGTTTCATGCCTGTACACATCAGGACAAAAAAGTTGTTATCTCAGTGCATACAATGATGTGAGAATACTAATGGCATACATTTCAATTTTACACCAAAGTACTTACTGAAAACCTAATGGATACAGCTTAGGTTAACTTCCCACATGATTATGAGCAGTTTGAAAGTTGCTTCATGCCTCTACACATCAAGACCAAAAAGTTGTTATCTCAGTGCATACAAGGCTTTGACAATACTAATAGCATACATTTTAATTTTACACCAAAGCACTTACTGCAAACCTAATGGAAACACCTTAGGTTAACTTCCCACATGATTCTGAGATGTCTGAAAGTTGTTTCATGCCTCTGGACATAAAGACAAAAATGTTGTTTTCTGAGTGCTTGCAATGTTCTGACATAAAGTAGTGTACATTTGAATTTTCCACCAAAGTGCAGAGTGCAAACCTGATAGAAACACCTTAGCTTAACTTCCCACATGATTCTGAATGGTTTGAACGTTGTTTCATGCTTCTGAACAGCAAGACAAAGAAGTTGTTTTCTAAGTGCATACAAAGCTTTGGTAATGCAAATAGTACACATTTCAACTTTACACCAAAGTCCTTGCTGTAAACCTAATGGAAACACCTTAGTTTAACTTTCCACATGATTATGAGTAGTTTGAAAGTTTTTTCATGCCTGTACACATCAGGACAAAAAAGTTGTTATCTCAGTGCATACAATGATGTGAGAATACTAATGGCATACATTTCAATTTTACACCAAAGTACTTACTGAAAACCTAATGGAAACAGCTTAGGTTAACTTCCCACATGATTATGAGCAGTTTGAAAGTTGTTTCATGCCTCTACACATCAAGACAAAAAAGTTGTTATCTCAGTGCATACAAGGCTTTGACAATACAAATAGCATACATTTTAATTTTACACCAAAGCACTTACTGCAAACCTACTGGAAACACCTTAGGTTTACTTTCCACATGATTATGAGCAGTTTGAAAGTTGTTTCATGCCTCTACATATCAAGACAAAAAAGTTGTTATCTCAGTGCATACAATGTTCTAACATTAAAGTAGTATACATTTCAATTTTCCACCAAAGTACTTACTGCAAACCTAATGGAAACACCTTAGGTTCACTTCCCACATAATTCTGAGATGTCTGAAAGTTGTTTCATGCCTCTGGACAAAAAGACAAAAAAGTTGTTGTCTGAGTGCTTACTGTGTTCTGACATTAAAGTAGTGTACATTTCAATTTTCCACCAAAGAGCATAGTGCAAACCTGATGGAAACATTTTAAGTTAACTTCCCACATGATTCTGAGTAGTTTGAAAGTTGTTTCATCCCTCTGTACAGCAAGACAAAAAAGCTGTTTTCTAAGTGCATGCAATTCTTTGAAATTAATGTATCATACATTTGAATTTTCCAACAAAGTGCAGAGTGCAAACCTGATGGAAACACCTTCGCTTAACCTCCCACATGATTCTGAATGGTTTGAAAGTTGCTTCATGCCTCTGAACAGGAAGATAAAAAAGTTGCTTTGTCAGTGCATACAATGCTCTGGGAATACAAATGGTACACATTTCAACTTTACACCAAAGTACTTGTGGCAAACCTAATGGAAACACCTTAGTTTAACTTTCCACATGATTATGAGTAGTTTGAAAGTTGTTTCATGCCTGTACACATCAGGACAAAAAAGTTGTTATCTCAGTGCATACAATGCTGTGACAATACTAATAGCATAGATTTCAATTTTACACCAAAGTACTTACTGCAAACCTAATGGAAACACCTTAGGTTAACTTCCCACATGATTCTGAGATGTCTGAAAGTTGTTTCATGCCTCTGGACATAAAGACAAAAATGTTGTTTTCTGAGTGCTTACAATGTTCTGACATAAAGTAGTGTACATTTCAATTTTCCACCAAAGAGCATATTGCAAACCTATTAGAAACATTTTAAGTTAACTTCCCACATGATTCTGAGTAGTTTGAAAGTTGTTCCATCCCTCTGTACAGCAAGACAAAAAAGTTGTTTTCTAAGTGCATGCAATGTTTGCAATTAAAGAAGTATACATTTGAATTTTCCACCAAAGTGCAGAGTGCAAACCTGATAGAAAGACCTTAGCTTAACTTCCCACATGATTCTGAATGGTTTGAACGTTGTTTCATGCTTCTGAACAGCAAGACAAAAAAGTTGTTTTCCAAGTGCATACAAAGCTCTGGTAATGCAAATAGTACACATTTCAACTTTACACCAAAGTACTTGCTGTTAACCTAATGGAAACACCTTAGTTTAACTTTCCACATGATTATGAGTAGTTTGAACGTTTTTTCATGCATGTACACATCAGGACAAAAAAGTTGTTATCTCAGTGCATACAATGATGTGAGAAGACTAATGGCATACATTTCAATTTTACACCAAAGTACTTACTGAAAACCTAATGGATACAGCTTAGGTTAACTTCCCACATGATTATGAGCAGTTTGAAAGTTGTTTCATGCCTCTACACATCAAGACAAATAAGTTGTTATCTTAGTGCATACAAGGCTTTGACAATACTAATAGCATACATTTTAATTTTACACCAAAGCACTTACTGCAAACCTAATGGAAACACCTTAGGTTTACTTTCCACATGATTATGAGCAGTTTGAAAGTTGTTTCATGCCTCTACATATCAAGACAAAAAAGTTGTTATCTCAGTGCATACAATGTTCTAACATTAAAGTAGTATACATTTCAATTTTCCACCAAAGTACTTACTGCAAACCTAATGGAAACACCTTAGGTTCACTTCCCACATAATTCTGAGATGTCTGAAAGTTGTTTCATGCCTCTGGACAAAAAGACAAAAAAGTTGTTGTCTGAGTGCTTACTGTGTTCTGACTTTAAAGTAGTGTACATTTCAATTTTCCACCAAAGAGCATAGTGCAAACCTGATGGAAACATTTTAAGTTAACTTCCCACATGATTCTGAGTAGTTTGAAAGTTGTTTCATCCCTCTGTACAGCAAGACAAAAAAGCTGTTTTCTAAGTGCATGCAATTCTTTGAAATTAAAGTATAATACATTTGAATTTTCCAACAAAGTGCAGAGTGCAAACCTGGTGGAAACACCTTAGCTTAACCTCCCACATGATTCTGAATGGTTTGAAAGTTGCTTCATGCTTCTGAACAGCAAGATAAAAAAGTTGCTTTGTCAGTGCATACAATGCTCTGGGAATACAAATGGTACACATTTCAACTTTACACCAAAGTACTTGTGGCAAACCTAATGGAAACACCTTAGTTTAACTTTCCACATGATTATGAGTAGTTTGAAAGTTGTTTCATGCCTGTACACATCAGGACAAAAAAGTTGTTATCTCAGTGCATACAATGCTGTGACAATACTAATAGCATACATTTCAATTTTACACCAAAGTACTTACTGCAAACCTAATGGAAACACCTTAGGTTAACTTCCCACATGATTCTGAGATGTCTGAAAGTTGTTTCATGCCTCTGGACATAAAGACAAAAATGTTGTTTTCTGAGTGCTTACAATGTTCTGACTTAAAGTAGTGTACATTTCAATTTTCCACCAAAGTACTTACTGCAAACCTAATGGAAACACCTTAGGTTCACTTCCCACATGATTATGAGTAGTTTGAAAGTTTTTTCATGCATGTACACATCAGGACAAAAAAGTTGTTATCTCAGTGCATACAATGATGTGAGAATACTAATGGCATACATTTCAATTTTACACCAAAGTACTTACTGAAAACCTAATGGAAATGCTTAGGTTAACTTCCCACATGATTATGAGCAGTTTGAAAGTTGTTTCATGATCTACACATCAGGACAAAAAAGTTGTTATCTCAGTGCATACAATGCTGTGACAATACTAATAGCATACATTTCAATTTTACACCAAAGTACTTACTGCAAACCTAATGGAAACACTTTAGGTTAACTTCCCACATGATTCTGAGATGTCTGAAAGTTGTTTCATGCCTCTGGACATAAAGACAAATAGTTGTTTTCTGAGTGCTTACAATGTTCTGACATTAAAGTAGTGTACATTTCAATTTTCAACCAAAGAGCATAGTGCAAACCTAATGGAAACATTTTAAGTTAACTTCCGACATGATTCTGAGTAGTTTGAATGTTGTTTCATCCCTCTGTACAGCATGACAAAATAGCTGTTTTCTAAGTGCATGCAATTCTTTGAAATTAATGTATCATACATTTGAATTTTCCAACAAAGTGCAGAGTGCAAACCTGATGGAAACACCTTCGCTTAACCTCCCACATGATTCTGAATGGTTTGAAAGTTGCTTCATGCCTCTGAACAGGAAGATAAAAAAGTTGCTTTGTCAGTGCATACAATGCTCTGGGAATACAAATGGTACACATTTCAACTTTACACCAAAGTACTTGTGGCAAACCTAATGGAAACACCTTAGTTTAACTTTCCACATGATTATGAGTAGTTTGAAAGTTGTTTCATGCCTGTACACATCAGGACAAAAAAGTTGTTTATCTCAGTGCATACAATGCTGTGACAATACTAATAGCATAGATTTCAATTTTAAACCAAAGTACTTACTGCAAACCTAATGGAAACACCTTAGGTTAACTTCCCACATGATTCTGAGATGTCTGAAAGTTGTTTCATGCCTCTGGACATAAAGACAAAAATGTTGTTATCTGAGTGCTTACAATGTTCTGACATAAAGTCGTGTACATTTCAATTTTCCACCAAAGAGCATATTGCAAACCTATTAGAAACATTTTAAGTTAACTTCCCACATGATTCTGAGTAGTTTGAAAGTTGTTCCATCCCTCTGTAGAGCAAGACAAAAAAGTTGTTTTCTAAGTGCATGCAAAGCTTTGGTAATGCAAATAG
Source organism: Mobula birostris (assembly GCF_030028105.1). Lineage (NCBI taxonomy): Eukaryota > Metazoa > Chordata > Chondrichthyes > Myliobatiformes > Myliobatidae > Mobula > Mobula birostris. The sequence continues at coordinate 146,127 of NW_027278472.1, forward strand.
TACACATTTCAACTTTACACCAAAGTACTTGCTGTTAACCTAATGGAAACACCTTAGTTTAACTTTCCACATGATTATGAGTAGTTTGAAAGTTTTTTCATGCCTGTACACATCAGGACAAAAAAGTTGTTATCTCAGTGCATACAATGATGTGAGAATACTAATGGCATACATTTCAATTTTACACCAAAGTACTTACTGAAAACCTAATGGATACAGCTTAGGTTAACTTCCCACATGATTATGAGCAGTTTGAAAGTTGTTTCATGCCTCTACACATCAAGACAAATAAGTTGTTATCTCAGTGCATACAAGGCTTTGACAATACTAATAGCATACATTTTAATTTTACACCAAAGCACTTACTGCAAACCTAATGGAAACACCTTAGGTTTACTTTCCACATGATTATGAGCAGTTTGAAAGTTGTTTCATGCCTCTACATATCAAGACAAAAAAGTTGTTATCTCAGTGCATACAATGTTCTAACATTAAAGTAGTATACATTTCAATTTTCCACCAAAGTACTTACTGCAAACCTAATGGAAACACCCTAGGTTCACTTCCCACATAATTCTGAGATGTCTGAAAGTTGTTTCATGCCTCTGGACAAAAAGACAAAAAAGTTGTTGTCTGAGTGCTCACTGTGTTCTGACATTAAAGTAGTGTACATTTCAATTTTCCACCAAAGAGCATAGTGCAAACCTGATGGAAACATTTTTAGTTAACTTCCCACATGATTCTGAGTAGTTTGAAAGTTGTTTCATCCCTCTGTACAGCAAGACAAAAACGCTGTTTTCTAAGTGCATGCAATTCTTTGAAATTAAAGTATAATACATTTGAATTTTCCAACAAAGTGCAGAGTGCAAACCTGATGGAAACACCTTAGCTTAACCTCCCACATGATTCTGAATGGTTTGAAAGTTGCTTCATGCTTCTGAACAGCAAGATAAAAAAGTTGCTTTGTCAGTGCATACAATGCTCTGGGAATACAAATGGTACACATTTCAACTTTACACCAAAGTACTTGTGGCAAACCTAATGGAAACACCTTAGGTTAACTTTCCACATGATTATGAGTAGTTTGAAAGTTGTTTCATGCCTGTACACATCAGGACAAAAAAGTTGTTATCTCAGTGCATACAATGCTGTGACAATACTAATAGCATACATTTCAATTTTCTACCAAAGTACTCACTGCAAACCTAATGGAAACACCTTAGGTTCACTTCCCACATAATTCTGAGATGTCTGAAAGTTGTTTCATGCCTCTGGACAAAAAGACAAAAAAGTTGTTGTCTGAGTGCTTACTGTGTTCTGACTTTAAAGTAGTGTACATTTCAATTTTCCACCAAAGAGCATAGTGCAAACCTGATGGAAACATTTTAAGTTAACTTCCCACATGATTCTGAGTAGTTTGAAAGTTGTTTCATCCCTCTGTACAGTAAGACAAAAAAGCTGTTTTCTAAGTGCATGCAATTCTTTGAAATTAAAGTATAATACATTTGAATTTTCCAACAAAGTGCAGAGTGCAAACCTGATGGAAACACCTTAGCTTAACCTCCCACATGATTCTGAATGGTTTGAAAGTTGCTTCATGCTTCTGAACAGCAAGATAAAAAAGTTGCTTTGTCAGTGCATACAATGCTCTGGGAATACAAATGGTACACATTTCAACTTTACACCAAAGTACTTGTGGCAAACCTAATGGAAACACCTTAGTTTAACTTTCCACATGATTATGAGTAGTTTGAAAGTTGTTTCATGCCTGTACACATCAGGACAAAAAAGTTGTTATCTCAGTGCATACAATGCTGTGACAATACTAATAGCATATATTTCAATTTTACACCAAAGTACTTACTGCAAACCTAATGGAAACACTTTAGGTTAACTTCCCACATGATTCTGAGATGTCTGAAAGTTTTTTCATGCCTCTGGACATAAAGACAAAAAAGTTGTTTTCTGAGTGCTTACAATGTTCTGACATTAAAGTAGTGTACATTTCAATTTTCAGCCAAAGAGCATAGTGCAAACCTGATGGAAACATTTTAAGTTAACTTCCGACATGATTCTGAGTAGTTTGAATGTTGTTTCATCCCTCTGTACAGCAAGACAAAAAAGCTGTTTTCTAAGTGCATGCAATTCTTTGAAATTAATGTATCATACATTTGAATTTTCCAACAAAGTGCAGAGTGCAAACCTGATGGAAACACCTTCGCTTAACCTCCCACATGATTCTGAATGGTTTGAAAGTTGCTTCATGCCTCTGAACAGGAAGATAAAAAAGTTGCTTTGTCAGTGCATACAATGCTCTGGGAATACAAATGGTACACATTTCAACTTTACACCAAAGTACTTGTGGCAAACCTAATGGAAACACCTTAGTTTAACTTTCCACATGATTATGAGTAGTTTGAAAGTTGTTTCATGCCTGTACACATCAGGACAAAAAAGTTGTTTATCTCAGTGCATACAATGCTGTGACAATACTAATAGCATAGATTTCAATTTTACACCAAAGTACTTACTGCAAACCTAATGGAAACACCTTAGGTTAACTTCCCACATGATTCTGAGATGTCTGAAAGTTGTTTCATGCCTCTGGACATAAAGACAAAAATGTTGTTATCTGAGTGCTTACAATGTTCTGACATAAAGTAGTGTACATTTCAATTTTCCACCAAAGAGCATATTGCAAACCTATTAGAAACATTTTAAGTTAACTTCCCACATGATTCTGAGTAGTTTGAAAGTTGTTCCATCCCTCTGTACAGCAAGACAAAAAAGTTGTTTTCTAAGTGCATGCAAAGCTTTGGTAATGCAAATAGTACACATTTCAACTTTACACCAAAGTACTTGCTGTTAACCTAAAGGAAACACCTTAGTTTAACTTTCCACATGATTATGAGTAGTTTGAAAGTTTTTTCATGCCTGTACACATCAGGACAAAAAAGTTGTTATCTCAGTGCATACAATGATGTGAGAATACTAATGGCATACATTTCAATTTTACACCAAAGTACTTACTGAAAACCTAATGGATACAGCTTAGGTTAACTTCCCACATGATTATGAGCAGTTTGAAAGTTGTTTCATGCCTCTACACATCAAGACAAATAAGTTGTTATCTCAGTGCATACAAGGCTTTGACAATACTAATAGCATACATTTTAATTTTACACCAAAGCACTTACTGCAAACCTAATGGAAACACCTTAGGTTTACTTTCCACATGATTATGAGCAGTTTGAAAGTTGTTTCATGCCTCTACATATCAAGACAAAAAAGTTGTTATCTCAGTGCATACAATGTTCTAACATTAAAGTAGTATACATTTCAATTTTCCACCAAAGTACTACTGCAAACCTAATGGAAACACCCTAGGTTCACTTCCCACATAATTCTGAGATGTCTGAAAGTTGTTTCATGCCTCTGGACAAAAAGACAAAAAAGTTGTTGTCTGAGTGCTCACTGTGTTCTGACATTAAAGTAGTGTACATTTCAATTTTCCACCAAAGAGCATAGTGCAAACCTGATGGAAACATTTTAAGTTAACTTCCCACATGATTCTGAGTAGTTTGAAAGTTGTTTCATCCCTCTGTACAGCAAGACAAAAAAGCTGTTTTCTAAGTGCATGCAATTCTTTGAAATTAAAGTATAATACATTTGAATTTTCCAACAAAGTGCAGGGTGCAAACATGATGGAAACACCTTAGGTTAACCTCCCACATGATTCTGAATGGTTTGAAAGTTGCTTCATGCTTCTGAACAGCAAGATAAAAAAGTTGCTTTGTCAGTGCATACAATGCTCTGGGAATACAAATGGTACACATTTCAACTTTACACCAAAGTACTTGTGGCAAACCTAATGGAAACACCTTAGGTTAACTTTCCACATGATTATGAGTAGTTTGAAAGTTGTTTCATGCCTGTACACATCAGGACAAAAAAGTTGTTATCTCAGTGCATACAATGCTGTGACAATACTAATAGCATACATTTCAATTTTACACCAAAGTACTTACTGCAAACCTAATGGAAACACTTTAGGTTAACTTCCCACATGATTCTGAGCTGTCTGAAAGTTGTTTCATGCCTCTGGACATAAAGACAAAAAAGTTGTTTTCTGAGTGCTTACAATGTTCTGACATTAAAGTAGTGTACATTTCAATTTTCAACCAAAGAGCATAGTGCAAACCTGATGGAAACATTTTAAGTTAACTTCCGACATGATTCTGAGTAGTTTGAATGTTGTTTCATCCCTCTGTACAGCAAGACAAAAAAGCTGTTTTCTAAGTGCATGCAATTCTTTGAAATTAAAGTATAATACATTTGAATTTTCCAACAAAGTGCAGAGTGCAAACCTGATAGAAACACCTTAGCTTAACTTCCCACATGATTCTGAATGGTTTGAACGTTGTTTCATGCTTCTGAACAGCAAGACAAAAAAGTTGTTTTCCAAGTGCATACAAAGCTCTGGTAATGCAAATAGTACACATTTCAACTTTACACCAAAGTACTTGCTGTTAACCTAATGGAAACACCTTAGTTTAACTTTCCACATGATTATGAGTAGTTTGAAAGTTTTTTCATGCATGTACACATCAGGACAAAAAAGTTGTTATCTCAGTGCATACAATGATGTGAGAATACTAATGGCATACATTTCAATTTTACACCCAAGTACTTACTGAAAACCTAATGGATACAGCTTAGGTTAACTTCCCACATGATTATGAGCAGTTTGAAAGTTGTTTCATGCCTCTACACATCAAGACCAAAAAGTTGTTATCTCAGTGCATACAAGGCTTTGACAATACTAATAGCATACATTTTAATTTTACACCAAAGCACTTACTGCAAACCTAATGGAAACACCTTAGGTTTACTTTCCACATGATTATGAGCAGTTTGAAAGTTGTTTCATGGCTCTACATATCAAGATAAAAAAGTTGTTATCTCAGTGCACAGAAAGCTTTGACAATACTAATAGCATACATTTCAATTTTACACCAAAGTACTTACTGCAAACCTAATGGAAACACCTTAGGTTCACTTCCAACATAATTCTGAGATGTCTGAAAGTTGTTTCATGCCTCTGGACAAAAAGACAAAAAAGTTGTTGTCTGAGTGCTTACTGTGTTCTGACTTTAAAGTAGTGTACATTTCAATTTTCCACCAAAGAGCATATTGCAAACCTATTAGAAACATTTTAAGTTAACTTCCCACATGATTCTGAGTAGTTTGAAAGTTGTTCCATCCCTCTGTACAGCAAGACAAAAAAGTTGTTTTCTAAGTGCATGCAATGTTTGCAATTAAAGTAGTATACATTTGAATTTTCCACCAAAGTGCAGAGTGCAAACCTGATAGAAAGACCTTAGCTTAACTTCCCACATGATTCTGAATGGTTTGAACGTTGTTTCATGCTTCTGAACAGCAAGACAAAAAAGTTGTTTTCCAAGTGCATACAAAGCTTTGGTAATGCAAATAGTACACATTTCAACTTTACACCAAAGTACTTGCTGTTAACCTAATGGAAACACCTTAGATTAACTTTCCACATGATTATGAGTAGTTTGAAAGTTTTTTCATGCATGTACACATCAGGACAAAAAAGTTGTTATCTCAGTGCATACAATGATGTGAGAATACTAATGGCATACATTTCAATTTTACACCAAAGTACTTACTGAAAACCTAATGGAAATGCTTAGGTTAACTTCCCACATGATTATGAGCAGTTTGAAAGTTGTTTCATGATCTACACATCAGGACAAAAAAGTTGTTATCTCAGTGCATACAATGCTGTGACAATACTAATAGCATACATTTCAATTTTACACCAAAGTACTTACTGCAAACCTAATGGAAACACTTTAGGTTAACTTCCCACATGATTCTGAGATGTCTGAAAGTTGTTTCATGCCTCTGGACATAAAGACAAAAAAGTTGTTTTCTGAGTGCTTACAATGTTCTGACATTAAAGTAGTGTACATTTCAATTTTCAACCAAAGAGCATAGTGCAAACCTAATGGAAACATTTTAAGTTAACTTCCGACATGATTCTGAGTAGTTTGAATGTTGTTTCATCCCTCTGTACAGCAAGACAAAAAAGCTGTTTTCTAAGTGCATGCAATTCTTTGAAATTAAAGTATAATACATTTGAATTTTCCAACAAAGTGCAGAGTGCAAACCTGGTGGAAACACCTTAGCTTAACCTCCCACATGATTCTGAATGGTTTGAAAGTTGCTTCATGCTTCTGAACAGCAAGATAAAAAAGTTGCTTTGTCAGTGCATACAATGCTCTGGGAATACAAATGGTACACATTTCAACTTTACACCAAAGTACTTGTGGCAAACCTAATGGAAACACCTTAGTTTAACTTTCCACATGATTATGAGTAGTTTGAAAGTTGTTTCATGCCTGTACACATCAGGACAAAAAAGTTGTTATCTCAGTGCATACAATGCTGTGACAATACTAATAGCATACATTTCAATTTTACACCAAAGTACTTACTGCAAACCTAATGGAAACACCTTAGGTTAACTTCCCACATGATTCTGAGATGTCTGAAAGTTGTTTCATGCCTCTGGACATAAAGACAAAAATGTTGTTTTCTGAGTGCTTACAATGTTCTGACTTAAAGTAGTGTACATTTCAATTTTCCACCAAAGTACTTACTGCAAACCTAATGGAAACACCTTAGTTTAACTTTCCACATGATTATGAGTAGTTTGAAAGTTGTTTCATGCCTGTACACATCAGGACAAAAAAGTTGTTATCTCAGTGCATACAATGCTGTGACAATACTAATAGCATAGATTTCAATTTTACACCAAAGTACTTACTGCAAACCTAATGGAAACACCTTAGGTTAACTTCCCACATGATTCTGAGATGTCTGAAAGTTGTTTCATGCCTCTGGACATAAAGACAAAAATGTTGTTTTCTGAGTGCTTACAATGTTCTGACATAAAGTAGTGTACATTTCAATTTTCCACCAAAGAGCATATTGCAAACCTATTAGAAACATTTTAAGTTAACTTCCCACATGATTCTGAGTAGTTTGAAAGTTGTTCCATCCCTCTGTAGAGCAAGACAAAAAAGTTGTTTTCTAAGTGCATGCAAAGCTTTGGTAATGCAAATAGTACACATTTCAACTTTACACCAAAGTACTTGCTGTTAACCTAATGGAAACACCTTAGTTTAACTTTCCACATGATTATGAGTAGTTTGAAAGTTTTTTCATGCCTGTACACATCAGGACAAAAAAGTTGTTATCTCAGTGCATACAATGATGTGAGAATACTAATGGCATACATTTCAATTTTACGCCAAAGTACTTACTGAAAACCTAATGGATACAGCTTAGGTTAACTTCCCACATGATTATGAGCAGTTTGAAAGTTGTTTCATGCCTCTACACATCAAGACAAATAAGTTGTTATCTCAGTGCATACAAGGCTTTGACAATACTAATAGCATACATTTTAATTTTACACCAAAGCACTTACTGCAAACCTAATGGAAACACCTTAGGTTTACTTTCCACATGATTATGAGCAGTTTGAAAGTTGTTTCATGCCTCTACATATCAAGACAAAAAAGTTGTTATCTCAGTGCATACAATGTTCTAACATTAAAGTAGTATACATTTCAATTTTCCACCAAAGTACTTACTGCAAACCTAATGGAAACACCCTAGGTTCACTTCCCACATAATTCTGAGATGTCTGAAAGTTGTTTCATGGCTCTGGAGAAAAAGACAAAAAAGTTGTTGTCTGAGTGCTCACTGTGTTCTGACATTAAAGTAGTGTACATTTCAATTTTCCACCAAAGAGCATAGTGCAAACCTGATGGAAACATTTTAAGTTAACTTCCCACATGATTCTGAGTAGTTTGAAAGTTGTTTCATCCCTCTGTACAGCAAGACAAAAACGCTGTTTTCTAAGTGCATGCAATTCTTTGAAATTAAAGTATAATACATTTGAATTTTCCAACAAAGTGCAGAGTGCAAACCTGATGGAAACACCTTAGGTTAACCTCCCACATGATTCTGAATGGTTTGAAAGTTGCTTCATGCTTCTGAACAGCAAGATAAAAAAGTTGCTTTGTCAGTGCATACAATGCTCTGGGAATACAAATGGTACACATTTCAACTTTACACCAAAGTACTTGTGGCAAACCTAATGGAAACACCTTAGGTTAACTTTCCACATGATTATGAGTAGTTTGAAAGTTGTTTCATGCCTGTACACATCAGGACAAAAAAGTTGTTATCTCAGTGCATACAATGCTGTGACAATACTAATAGCATACATTTCAATTTTCCACCAAAGTACTTACTGCAAACCTAATGGAAACACCTTAGGTTCACTTCCCACATAATTCTGAGATGTCTGAAAGTTGTTTCATGCCTCTGGACAAAAAGACAAAAAAGTTGTTGTCTGAGTGCTTACTGTGTTCTGACTTTAAAGTAGTGTACATTTCAATTTTCCACCAAAGAGCATAGTGCAAACCTGATGGAAACATTTTAAGTTAACTTCCCACATGATTCTGAGTAGTTTGAAAGTTGTTTCATCCCTCTGTACAGCAAGACAAAAAAGCTGTTTTCTAAGTGCATGCAATTCTTTGAAATTAATGTATAATACATTTGAATTTTCCAACAAAGTGCAGAGTGCAAACCTGATGGAAACACCTTAGGTTAACATCCCACATGATTCTGAATGGTTTGAAAGTTGCTTCATGCTTTTGAACAGCAAGATAAAAAAGTTGCTTTGTCAGTGCATACAATGCTCTGGGAATACAAATGGTACACATTTCAACTTTACACCAAAGTACTTGTGGCAAACCTAATGGAAACACCTTAGGTTAACTTTCCACATGATTATGAGTAGTTTGAAAGTTGTTTCATGCCTGTACACATCAGGACAAAAAAGTTGTTATCTCAGTGCATACAATGCTGTGACAATACTAATAGCATATATTTCAATTTTACACCAAAGTACTTACTGCAAACCTAATGGAAACACTTTAGGTTAACTTCCCACATGATTCTGAGATGTCTGAAAGTTTTTTCATGCCTCTGGACATAAAGACAAAAAAGTTGTTTTCTGAGTGCTTACAATGTTCTGACATTAAAGTAGTGTACATTTCAATTTTCAACCAAAGAGCATAGTGCAAACCTGATGGAAACATTTTAAGTTAACTTCCGACATGATTCTGAGTAGTTTGAATGTTGTTTCATCCCTCTGTACAGCAAGACAAAAAAGCTGTTTTCTAAGTGCATGCAATTCTTTGAAATTAATGTATCATACATTTGAATTTTCCAACAAAGTGCAGAGTGCAAACCTGATGGAAACACCTTCGCTTAACCTCCCACATGATTCTGAATGGTTTGAAAGTTGCTTCATGCCTCTGAACAGGAAGATAAAAAAGTTGCTTTGTCAGTGCATACAATGCTCTGGGAATACAAATGGTACACATTTCAACTTTACACCAAAGTACTTGTGGCAAACCTAATGGAAACACCTTAGTTTAACTTTCCACATGATTATGAGTAGTTTGAAAGTTGTTTCATGCCTGTACACATCAGGACAAAAAAGTTGTTTATCTCAGTGCATACAATGCTGTGACAATACTAATAGCATAGATTTCAATTTTACACCAAAGTACTTACTGCAAACCTAATGGAAACACCTTAGGTTAACTTCCCACATGATTCTGAGATGTCTGAAAGTTGTTTCATGCCTCTGGACATAAAGACAAAAATGTTGTTTTCTGAGTGCTTACAATGTTCTGACATAAAGTAGTGTACATTTCAATTTTCCACCAAAGAGCATATTGCAAACCTATTAGAAACATTTTAAGTTAACTTCCCACATGATTCTGAGTAGTTTGAAAGTTGTTCCATCCCTCTGTACAGCAAGACAAAAAAGTTGTTTTCTAAGTGCATGCAATGTTTGCAATTAAAGTAGTATACATTTGAATTTTCCACCAAAGTGCAGAGTGCAAACCTGATAGAAAGACCTTAGCTTAACTTCCCACATGATTCTGAATGGTTTGAACGTTGTTTCATGCTTCTGAACAGCAAGACAAAAAAGTTGTTTTCCAAGTGCATACACAGCTCTGGTAATGCAAATAGTACACATTTCAACTTTACACCAAAGTACTTGCTGTTAACCTAATGGAAACACCTTAGATTAACTTTCCACATGATTATGAGTAGTTTGAAAGTTTTTTCATGCATGTACACATCAGGACAAAAAAGTTGTTATCTCAGTGCATACAATGATGTGAGAATACTAATGGCATACATTTCAATTTTACACCAAAGTACTTACTGAAAACCTAATGGAAATGCTTAGGTTAACTTCCCACATGATTATGAGCAGTTTGAAAGTTGTTTCATGATCTACACATCAGGACAAAAAAGTTGTTATCTCAGTGCATACAATGCTGTGACAATACTAATAGCATACATTTCAATTTTACACCAAAGTACTTACTGCAAACCTAATGGAAACACTTTAGGTTAACTTCCCACATGATTCTGAGATGTCTGAAAGTTGTTTCATGCCTCTGGACATAAAGACAAAAAAGTTGTTTTCTGAGTGCTTACAATGTTCTGACATTAAAGTAGTGTACATTTCAATTTTCAACCAAAGAGCATAGTGCAAACCTAATGGAAACATTTTAAGTTAACTTCCGACATGATTCTGAGTAGTTTGAATGTTGTTTCATCCCTCTGTACAGCATGACAAAAAAGCTGTTTTCTAAGTGCATGCAATTCTTTGAAATTAATGTATCATACATTTGAATTTTCCAACAAAGTGCAGAGTGCAAACCTGATGGAAACACCTTCGCTTAACCTCCCACATGATTCTGAATGGTTTGAAAGTTGCTTCATGCCTCTGAACAGGAAGATTAAAAAGTTGCTTTGTCAGTGCATACAATGCTCTGGGAATACAAATGGTACACATTTCAACTTTACACCAAAGTACTTGTGGCAAACCTAATGGAAACACCTTAGTTTAACTTTCCACATGATTATGAGTAGTTTGAAAGTTGTTTCATGCCTGTACACATCAGGACAAAAAAGTTGTTTATCTCAGTGCATACAATGCTGTGACAATACTAATAGCATAGATTTCAATTTTACACCAAAGTACTTACTGCAAACCTAATGGAAACACCTTAGGTTAACTTCCCACATGATTCTGAGATGTCTGAAAGTTGTTTCATGCCTCTGGACATAAAGACAAAAATGTTGTTATCTGAGTGCTTACAATGTTCTGACATAAAGTAGTGTACATTTCAATTTTCCACCAAAGAGCATATTGCAAACCTATTAGAAACATTTTAAGTTAACTTCCCACATGATTCTGAGTAGTTTGAAAGTTGTTCCATCCCTCTGTAGAGCAAGACAAAAAAGTTGTTTTCTAAGTGCATGCAAAGCTTTGGTAATGCAAATAGTACACATTTCAATTTTACACCAAAGTACTTGCTGTTAACCTAATGGAAACACCTTAGTTTAACTTTCCACATGATTATGAGTAGTTTGAAAGTTTTTTCATGCCTGTACACATCAGGACAAAAAAGTTGTTATCTCAGTGCATACAATGATGTGAGAATACTAATGGCATACATTTCAATTTTACACCAAAGTACTTACTGAAAACCTAATGGATACAGCTTAGGTTAACTTCCCACATGATTATGAGCAGTTTGAAAGTTGTTTCATGCCTCTACACATCAAGACAAATAAGTTGTTATCTCAGTGCATACAAGGCTTTGACAATACTAATAGCATACATTTTAATTTTACACCAAAGCACTTACTGCAAACCTAATGGAAACACCTTAGGTTTACTTTCCACATGATTATGAGCAGTTTGAAAGTTGTTTCATGCCTCTACATATCAAGACAAAAAAGTTGTTATCTCAGTGCATACAATGTTCTAACATTAAAGTAGTATACATTTCAATTTTCCACCAAAGTACTTACTGCAAACCTAATGGAAACACCCTAGGTTCACTTCCCACATAATTCTGAGATGTCTGAAAGTTGTTTCATGCCTCTGGACAAAAAGACAAAAAAGTTGTTGTCTGAGTGCTCACTGTGTTCTGACATTAAAGTAGTGTACATTTCAATTTTCCACCAAAGAGCATAGTGCAAACCTGATGGAAACATTTTAAGTTAACTTCCCACATGATTCTGAGTAGTTTGAAAGTTGTTTCATCCCTCTGTACAGCAAGACAAAAACGCTGTTTTCTAAGTGCATGCAATTCTTTGAAATTAAAGTATAATACATTTGAATTTTCCAACAAAGTGCAGAGTGCAAACCTGATGGAAACACCTTAGGTTAACCTCCCACATGATTCTGAATGGTTTGAAAGTTGCTTCATGCTTCTGAACAGCAAGATAAAAAAGTTGCTTTGTCAGTGCATACAATGCTCTGGGAATACAAATGGTACACATTTCAACTTTACACCAAAGTACTTGTGGCAAACCTAATGGAAACACCTTAGGTTAACTTTCCACATGATTATGAGTAGTTTGAAAGTTGTTTCATGCCTGTACACATCAGGACAAAAAAGTTGTTATCTCAGTGCATACAATGCTGTGACAATACTAATAGCATACATTTCAATTTTCCACCAAAGTACTTACTGCAAACCTAATGGAAACACCTTAGGTTCACTTCCCACATAATTCTGAGATGTCTGAAAGTTGTTTCATGCCTCTGGACAAAAAGACAAAAAAGTTGTTGTCTGAGTGCTTACTGTGTTCTGACTTTAAAGTAGTGTACATTTCAATTTTCCACCAAAGAGCATAGTGCAAACCTGATGGAAACATTTTAAGTTAACTTCCCACATGATTCTGAGTAGTTTGAAAGTTGTTTCATCCCTCTGTACAGTAAGACAAAAAAGCTGTTTTCTAAGTGCATGCAATTCTTTGAAATTAAAGTATAATACATTTGAATTTTCCAACAAAGTGCAGAGTGCAAACCTGATGGAAACACCTTCGCTTAACCTCCCACATGATTCTGAATGGTTTGAAAGTTGCTTCATGCTTCTGAACAGCAAGATAAAAAAGTTGCTTTGTCAGTGCATACAATGCTCTGGGAATACAAATGGTACACATTTCAACTTTACACCAAAGTACTTGTGGCAAACCTAATGGAAACACCTTAGTTTAACTTTCCACATGATTATGAGTAGTTTGAAAGTTGTTTCATGCCTGTACACATCAGGACAAAAAAGTTGTTATCTCAGTGCATACAATGCTGTGACAATACTAATAGCATATATTTCAATTTTACACCAAAGTACTTACTGCAAACCTAATGGAAACACTTTAGGTTAACTTCCCACATGATTCTGAGATGTCTGAAAGTTTTTTCATGCCTCTGGACATAAAGACAAAAAAGTTGTTTTCTGAGTGCTTACAATGTTCTGACATTAAAGTAGTGTACATTTCAATTTTCAACCAAAGAGCATAGTGCAAACCTGATGGAAACATTTTAAGTTAACTTCCGACATGATTCTGAGTAGTTTGAATGTTGTTTCATCCCTCTGTACAGCAAGACAAAAAAGCTGTTTTCTAAGTGCATGCAATTCTTTGAAATTAATGTATCATACATTTGAATTTTCCAACAAAGTGCAGAGTGCAAACCTGATGGAAACACCTTCGCTTAACCTCCCACATGATTCTGAATGGTTTGAAAGTTGCTTCATGCCTCTGAACAGCAAGATAAAAAAGTTGCTTTGTCAGTGCATACAATGCTCTGGGAATACAAATGGTACACATTTCAACTTTACACCAAAGTACTTGTGGCAAACCTAATGGAAACACCTTAGTTTAACTTTCCACATGATTATGAGTAGTTTGAAAGTTGTTTCATGCCTGTACACATCAGGACAAAAAAGTTGTTTATCTCAGTGCATACAATGCTGTGACAATACTAATAGCATAGATTTCAATTTTACACCAAAGTACTTACTGCAAACCTAATGGAAACACCTTAGGTTAACTTCCCACATGATTCTGAGATGTCTGAAAGTTGTTTCATGCCTCTGGACATAAAGACAAAAATGTTGTTTTCTGAGTGCTTACAATGTTCTGACATAAAGTAGTGTACATTTCAATTTTCCACCAAAGAGCATATTGCAAACCTATTAGAAACATTTTAAGTTAACTTCCCACATGATTCTGAGTAGTTTGAAAGTTGTTCCATCCCTCTGTACAGCAAGACAAAAAAGTTGTTTTCTAAGTGCATGCAAAGCTTTGGTAATGCAAATAGTACACATTTCAACTTTACACCAAAGTACTTGCTGTTAACCTAATGGAAACACCTTAGTTTAACTTTCCACATGATTATGAGTAGTTTGAAAGTTTTTTCATGCCTGTACACATCAGGACAAAAAAGTTGTTATCTCAGTGCATACAATGATGTGAGAATACTAATGGCATACATTTCAATTTTACACCAAAGTACTTACTGAAAACCTAATGGATACAGCTTAGGTTAACTTCCCACATGATTATGAGCAGTTTGAAAGTTGTTTCATGCCTCTACACATCAAGACAAATAAGTTGTTATCTCAGTGCATACAAGGCTTTGACAATACTAATAGCATACATTTTAATTTTACACCAAAGCACTTACTGCAAACCTAATGGAAACACCTTAGGTTTACTTTCCACATGATTATGAGCAGTTTGAAAGTTGTTTCATGCCTCTACATATCAAGACAAAAAAGTTGTTATCTCAGTGCATACAATGTTCTAACATTAAAGTAGTATACATTTCAATTTTCCACCAAAGTACTACTGCAAACCTAATGGAAACACCCTAGGTTCACTTCCCACATAATTCTGAGATGTCTGAAAGTTGTTTCATGCCTCTGGACAAAAAGACAAAAAAGTTGTTGTCTGAGTGCTCACTGTGTTCTGACATTAAAGTAGTGTACATTTCAATTTTCCACCAAAGAGCATAGTGCAAACCTGATGGAAACATTTTAAGTTAACTTCCCACATGATTCTGAGTAGTTTGAAAGTTGTTTCATCCCTCTGTACAGCAAGACAAAAAAGCTGTTTTCTAAGTGCATGCAATTCTTTGAAATTAAAGTATAATACATTTGAATTTTCCAACAAAGTGCAGGGTGCAAACATGATGGAAACACCTTAGGTTAACCTCCCACATGATTCTGAATGGTTTGAAAGTTGCTTCATGCTTCTGAACAGCAAGATAAAAAAGTTGCTTTGTCAGTGCATACAATGCTCTGGGAATACAAATGGTACACATTTCAACTTTACACCAAAGTACTTGTGGCAAACCTAATGGAAACACCTTAGGTTAACTTTCCACATGATTATGAGTAGTTTGAAAGTTGTTTCATGCCTGTACACATCAGGACAAAAAAGTTGTTATCTCAGTGCATACAATGCTGTGACAATACTAATAGCATACATTTCAATTTTACACCAAAGTACTTACTGCAAACCTAATGGAAACACTTTAGGTTAACTTCCCACATGATTCTGAGCTGTCTGAAAGTTGTTTCATGCCTCTGGACATAAAGACAAAAAAGTTGTTTTCTGAGTGCTTACAATGTTCTGACATTAAAGTAGTGTACATTTCAATTTTCAACCAAAGAGCATAGTGCAAACCTGATGGAAACATTTTAAGTTAACTTCCGACATGATTCTGAGTAGTTTGAATGTTGTTTCATCCCTCTGTACAGCAAGACAAAAAAGCTGTTTTCTAAGTGCATGCAATTCTTTGAAATTAAAGTATAATACATTTGAATTTTCCAACAAAGTGCAGAGTGCAAACCTGATGGAAACACCTTAGCTTAACCTCCCGCATGATTCTGAATGGTTTGAAAGTTGCTTCATGCCTCCGAACAGCAAGAGAAAAAAGTTGCTTTGTCAGTGCATACAATGCTCTGGGAATACAAATGGTACACATTTCAACTTTACACCAAAGTACTTGCGGCAAACCTAATGGAAACATCTTACTATAACTTTCCACATGATTATGAGTAGTTTGAAAGTTGTTTCATGTCTGTACACATGGGGACAAAAAAGTTGTTATCTCAGTGCATACAATGCTGTGACAATACTAATAGCATACATTTCAATTTTACACCAAAGTACTTACTGCAAACCTAATGGAAACACTTCCCACATAATTCTGAGATGTCTGAAAGTTGTTTCATGCCTCTGGACAAAAAGACAAAAAAGTTGTTGTCTGAGTGCTTACTGTGTTCTGACATTAAAGTAGTGTACATTTCAATTTTCCACCAAAGAGCATAGTGCAAACCTGATGGAAACATTTTAAGTTAACTTCCCACATGATTCTGAGTAGTTTGAAAGTTGTTTCATCCCTCTGTACAGCAAGACAAAAAAGCTGTTTTCTAAGTGCATGCAATTCTTTGAAATTAAAGTATAATACATTTGAATTTTCCAACAAAGTGCAGAGTGCAAACCTGATGGAAACACCTTAGCTTAACCTCCCACATGATTCTGAATGGTTTGAAAGTTGCGTCATGCCTCTGAACAGCAAGATAAAAAAGTTGCTTTGTCAGTGCATACAATGCTCTGGGAATACAAATGGTACACATTTCAACTTTACACCAAAGTACTTGTGGCAAACCTAATGGAAACACCTTAGTTTAACTTTCCACATGATTATGAGTAGTTTGAAAGTTGTTTCATGCCTGTACACATCAGGACAAAAAAGTTGTTATCTCAGTGCATACAATGCTGTGACAATACTAATAGCATAGATTTCAATTTTACACCAAAGTAATTACTGCAAACCTAATGGAAACACCTTAGGTTAACTTCCCACATGATTCTGAGATGTCTGAAAGTTGTTTCATGCCTCTGGACATAAAGACAAAAATGTTGTTTTCTGAGTGCTTGCAATGTTCTGACATAAAGTAGTGTACATTAGAATTTTCCACCAAAGTGCAGAGTCCAAACCTGATAGAAACACCTTAGCTTAACTTCCCACATGATTCTGAATGGTTTGAACGTTGTTTCATGCTTCTGAACAGCAAGACAAAAAAGTTGTTTTCCAAGTGCATACAAAGCTCTGGTAATGCAAATAGTACACATTTCAACTTTACACCAAAGTACTTGCTGTTAACCTAATGGAAACACCTTAGTTTAACTTTCCACATGATTATGAGTAGTTTGAAAGTTTTTTCATGCCTGTACACATCAGGACAAAAAAGTTGTTATCTCAGTGCATACAATGATGTGAGAATACTAATGGCATACATTTCAATTTTACACCAAAGCACTTACTGCAAACCTACTGGAAACACCTTAGGTTTACTTTCCACATGATTATGAGCAGTTTTAAAGTTGTTTCATGCCTCTACATATCAAGACAAAAAAGTTGTTATCTTAGTGCATACAATGTTCTAACATTAAAGTAGCATACATTTCAATTTTCCACCAAAGTACTTACTGCAAACCTAATGGAAACACCTTAGGTTCACTTCCCACATGATTCTGAGATGTCTGAAAGTTGTTTCATGCCTCTGGACAAAAAGACAAAAAAGTTGTTGTCTGAGTGCTTACTGTGTTCTGACATTAAAGTAGTGTACATTTCAATTTTCCACCAAAGAGCATACTGCAAACCTGATGGAAACATTTTAAGTTAACTTCCCACATGATTCTGAGTAGTTTGAAAGTTGTTTCATCCCTCTGTACAGCAAGACAAAAAAGCTGTTTTCTAAGTGCATGCAATTCTTTGAAATTAATGTATCATACATTTGAATTTTCCAACAAAGTGCAGAGTGCAAACCTGATGGAAACACCTTCGCTTAACCTCCCACATGATTCTGAATGGTTTGAAAGTTGCTTCATGCCTCTGAACAGGAAGATAAAAAAGTTGCTTTGTCAGTGCATACAATGCTCTGGGAATACAAATGGTACACATTTCAACTTTACACCAAAGTACTTGTGGCAAACCTAATGGAAACACCTTAGTTTAACTTTCCACATGATTATGAGTAGTTTGAAAGTTGTTTCATGCCTGTACACATCAGGACAAAAAAGTTGTTATCTCAGTGCATGCAATGCTGTGACAATACTAATAGCATAGATTTCAATTTTACACCAAAGTACTTACTGCAAACCTAATGGAAACACCTTAGGTTAACTTCCCACATGATTCTGAGATGTCTGAAAGTTGTTTCATGCCTCTGGACATAAAGACAAAAATGTTGTTTTCTGAGTGCTTACAATGTTCTGACATAAAGTAGTTTACATTTCAATTTTCCACCAAAGAGCATATTGCAAACCTATTGGAAACATTTTAAGTTAACTTCCCACATGATTCTGAGTAGTTTGAAAGTTGTTCCATCCCTCTGTACAGCAAGACAAAAAAGTTGTTTTCTAAGTGCATGCAATGTTTGAAATTAAAGTCGTATACATTTGAATTTTCCACCAAAGTGCAGAGTGCAAACCTGATAGAAACACCTTAGCTTAACTTCCCACATGATTCTGAATGGTTTGAATTTTGTTTCATGCCTCTGAACAGCAAGACAAAAAAGTTGTTTTCTAAGTGCATACAAAGCTTTGGTAATGCAAATAGTACACATTTCAACTTTACACCAAAGTCCTTGCTGTAAACCTAATGGAAACACCTTAGTTTAACTTTCCACATGATTATGAGTAGTTTGAACGTTTTTTCATGCCTGTACACATCAGGACAAAAAAGTTGTTATCTCAGTGCATACAACGATGTGAGAAAACTAATAGCATACATTTTAATTTTACACCAAAGCACTTACTGCAAACCTAATGGAAACACCTTAGGTTTACTTTCCACATGATTATGAGCAGTTTGAAAGTTGTTTCATGCCTCTACATATCAAGACAAAAAAGTTGTTATCTCAGTGCATACAATGCTGTGACAATACTAATAGCATACATTTCAATTTTACACCAAAGTACTTACTGCAAACCTAATGGAAACACTTTAGGTTAACTTCCCACATGATTCTGAGATGTCTGAAAGTTGTTTCATGCCTCTGGACCTAAAGACAAAAAAGTTGTTTTCTGAGTGCTTACAATGTTCTGACATTAAAGTAGTGTACATTTCAATTTTCAACCAAAGAGCATAGTGCAAACCTGATGGAAACATTTTAAGTTAACTTCCGACATGATTCTGAGGAGTTTGAATGTTGTTTCATCCCTCTGTACAGCAAGACAAAAAAGCTGTTTTCTAAGTGCATGCAATTCTTTGAAATTAATGTATCATACATTTGAATTTTCCAACAAAGTGCAGAGTGCAAACCTGATGGAAACACCTTCGCTTAACCTCCCACATGATTCTGAATGGTTTGAAAGTTGCTTCATGCCTCCGAACAGCAAGAGAAAAAAGTTGCTTTGTCAGTGCATACAATGCTCTGGGAATACAAATGGTACACATTTCAACTTTACACCAAAGTACTTGCGGCAAACCTAATGGAAACATCTTAGTATAACTTTCCACATGATTATGAGTAGTTTGAAAGTTGTTTCATGCCTGTACACATGAGGACAAAAAAGTTGTTATCTCAGTGCGTACAATGCTGTGACAATACTAATAGCATACATTTCAATTTTACACCAAAGTACTTACTGCAAACCTAATGGAAACACTTCCCACATGATTCTGAGATGTCTGAAAGTTGTTTCATGCCTCTGGACATAAAGACAAAAATGTTGTTTTCTGAGTGCTTAAAATGTTCTGACATAAAGTAGTGTACATTTCAATTTTCCACCAAAGAGCATATTGCAAACCTATTAGAAACATTTTAAGTTAACTTCCGACACGATTCTGAGTAGTTTGAAAGTTGTTCCATCCCTCTGTACAGCAAGACAAAAAAGTTGTTTTCCAAGTGCATGCAATGTTTGCAATTAAAGTAGTATACATTTGAATTTTCCACCAAAGTGCAGACTGCAAACCTGATAGAAAGACCTTAGCTTAACTTCCCATATGATTCTGAATGGTTTGAACGTTGTTTCATGCTTCTGAACAGCAAGACAAAAAAGTTGTTTTCCAAGTGCATACAAAGCTCTGGTAATGCAAATAGTACACATTTCAACTTTACACCAAAGTACTTGCTGTTAACCTAATGGAAACACCTTAGTTTAACTTTCCACATGATTATGAGTAGTTTGAAAGTTTTTTCATGCATGTACACATCAGGACAAAAAAGTTGTTATCTCAGTGCACACAATGATGTGAGAATACTAATGGCATACATTTCAATTTTACACCAAAGTACTTACTGAAAACCTAATGGATACAGCTTAGGTTAACTTCCCACATGATTATGAGCAGTTTGAAAGTTGTTTCATGCCTCTACACATCAAGACAAATAAGTTGTTATCTTAGTGCATACAAGGCTTTAACAATACTAATAGCATACATTTTAATTTTACACCAAAGCACTTACTGCAAACCTAATGGAAACACCTTAGGTTTACTTTCCACATGATTATGAGCAGTTTGAAAGTTGTTTCATGCCTCTACAGATCAAGACAAAAAAGTTGTTATCTCAGTGCATACAATGTTCTAACATTAAAGTAGTATACATTTCAATTTTCCACCAAAGTACTTACTGCAAACCTAATGGAAACACCCTAGGTTCACTTCCCACATAATTCTGAGATGTCTGAAAGTTGTTTCATGCCTCTGGACAAAAAGACAAAAAAGTTGTTGTCTGAGTGCTCACTGTGTTCTGACATTAAAGTAGTGTACAGTTCAATTTTCCACCAAAGAGCATAGAGCAAAGCTGATGGAAACATTTTAAGTTAACTTCCCACATGATTCTGAGTAGTTTGAAAGTTGTTTCATCCCTCTGTACAGCAAGACAAAAACGCTGTTTTCCAAGTGCATGCAATTCTTTGAAATTAAAGTATAATACATTTGAATTTTCCAACAAAGTGCAGAGTGCAAACCTGATGGAAACACCTTAGGTTAACCTCCCACATGATTCTGAATGGTTTGAAAGTTGCTTCATGCTTCTGAACAGCAAGATAAAAAAGTTGCTTTGTCAGTGCATACAATGCTCTGGGAATACAAATGGTACACATTTCAACTTTACACCAAAGTACTTGCGGCAAACCTAATGGAAACATCTTAGTATAACTTTCCACATGATTATGAGTAGTTTGAAAGTTGTTTCATGCCTGTACACATCAGGACAAAAAAGTTGTTATCTCAGTGCATACAATGCTGTGACAATACTAATAGCATACATTTCAATTTTACACCAAAGTACTTACTGCAAACCTAATGGAAACACTTTAGGTTAACTTACCACATGATTCTGAGCTGTCTGAAAGTTGTTTCATGCCTCTGGACATAAAGACAAAAAAGTTGTTTTCTGAGTGCTTACAATGTTCTGACATTAAAGTAGTGTACATTTCAATTTTCAACCAAAGAGCATAGTGCAAACCTGATGGAAACATTTTAAGTTAACTTCCGACATGATTCTGAGTAGTTTGAATGTTGTTTCATCCCTCTGTACAGCAAGACAAAAAAGCTGTTTTCTAAGTGCATGCAATTCTTTGAAATTAAAGTATAATACATTTGAATTTTCCAACAAAGTGCAGAGTGCAAACCTGATGGAAACACCTTAGCATAACCTCCCACATGATTCTGAATGGTTTGAAAGTTGCTTCATGCCTCCGAACAGCAAGAGAAAAAAGTTGCTTTGTCAGTGCATACAATGCTCTGGGAATACAAATGGTACACATTTCAACTTTACACCAAAGTACTTGCGGCAAACCTAATGGAAACATCTTAGTATAACTTTCCACATGATTATGAGTAGTTTGAAAGTTGTTTCATGCCTGTACACATCAGGACAAAAAAGTTGTTATCTCAGTGCATACAATGCTGTGACAATACTAATAGCATACATTTCAATTTTACACCAAAGTACTTACTGCAAACCTAATGGAAACACTTCCCACATGATTCTGAGATGTCTGAAAGTTGTTTCATGCCTCTGGACATAAAGACAAAAATGTTGTTTTCTGAGTGCTTACAATGTTCTGACATAAAGTAGTGTACATTTCAATTTTCCACCAAAGAGCATATTGCAAACCTATTAGAAACATTTTAAGTTAACTTCCCACATGATTCTGAGTAGTTTGAAAGTTGTTTCATCCCTCTGTACAGCAAGACAAAAAAGCTGTTTTCTAAGTGCATGCAATTCTTTGAAATTAATGTATCATACATTTGAATTTTCCAACAAAGTGCAGAGTGCAAACCTGATGGAAACACCTTCGCTTAACCTCCCACATGATTCTGAATGGTTTGAAAGTTGCTTCATGCCTCTGAACAGGAAGATAAAAAAGTTGCTTTGTCAGTGCATACAATGCTCTGGGAATACAAATGGTACACATTTCAACTTTACACCAAAGTACTTGTGGCAAAACTAATGGAAACACCTTAGTTTAACTTTCCACATGATTATGAGTAGCTTGAAAGTTGTTTCATGCCTGTACACATCAGGACAAAAAAGTTGTTATCTCAGTGCATACAATGCTGTGACAATACTAATAGCATACATTTCAATTTTACACCAAAGTACTTACTGCAAACCTAATGGAAACACTTTAGGTTAACTTCCCACATGATTCTGAGCTGTCTGAAAGTTGTTTCATGCCTCTGGACATAAAGGCAAAAAAGTTGTTTTCTGAGTGCTTACAATGTTCTGACATTAAAGTAGTGTACATTTCAATTTTCAACCAAAGAGCATAGTGCAAACCTGATGGAAACATTTTAAGTTAACTTCCGACATGATTCTGAGTAGTTTGAATGTTGTTTCATCCCTCTGTACAGCAAGACAAAAAAGCTGTTTTCTAAGTGCATGCAATTCTTTGAAATTAAAGTATAATACATTTGAATTTTCCAACAAAGTGCAGAGTGCAAACCTGATGGAAACACCTTAGCTTAACCTCCCACATGATTCTGAATGGTTTGAAAGTTGCTTCATGCCTCCGAACAGCAAGAGAAAAAAGTTGCTTTGTCAGTGCATACAATGCTCTGGGAATACAAATGGTACACATTTCAACTTTACACCAAAGTACTTGCGGCAAACCTAATGGAAACATCTTAGTATAACTTTCCACATGATTATGAGTAGTTTGAAAGTTGTTTCATGCCTGTACACATCAGGACAAAAAAGTTGTTATCTCAGTGCATACAATGCTGTGACAATACTAATAGCATACATTTCAATTTTACACCAAAGTACTTACTGCAAACCTAATGGAAACACTTCCCACATGATTCTGAGATGTCTGAAAGTTGTTTCATGCCTCTGGACATAAAGACAAAAAAGTTGTTTTCTGAGTGCTTACAATGTTCTGACATAAAGTAGTGTACATTTCAATTTTCCACCAAAGAGCATATTGCAAACCTATTAGAAACATTTTAAGTTAACTTCCCACATGATTCTGAGTAGTTTGAAAGTTGTTCCATCCCTCTGTACAGCAAGACAAAAAAGTTGTTTTCTAAGTGCATGCAATGTTTGCAATTAAAGTAGTATACATTTGAATTTTCCACCAAAGTGCAGACTGCAAACCTGATAGAAAGACCTTAGCTTAACTTCCCACATGATTCTGAATGGTTTGAACGTTGTTTCATGCTTCTGAACAGCAAGACAAAAAAGTTGTTTTCCAAGTGCATACAAAGCTCTGGTAATGCAAATAGTACACATTTCAACTTTACACCAAAGTACTTGCTGTTAACCTAATGGAAACACCTTAGTTTAACTTTCCACATGATTATGAGTAGTTTGAAAGTTTTTTCATGCCTGTACACATCAGGACAAAAAAGTTGTTATCTCAGTGCATACAATGATGTGAGAATACTAATGGCATACATTTCAATTTTACACCAAAGTACTTACTGAAAACCTAATGGATACAGCTTAGGTTAACTTCCCACATGATTATGAGCAGATTGAAAGTTGTTTCATGCCTCTACACATCAAGACAAATAAGTTGTTATCTTAGTGCATACAAGGCTTTGACAATACTAATAGCATACATTTTAATTTTACACCAAAGTACTTACTGCAAACCTAATGGAAACACCTTAGGTTAACTTCCCACATGATTCTGAGATGTCTGAAAGTTGTTTCATGCCTCTGGACATAAAGACAAAAATGTTGTTTTCTGAGTGCTTACAATGTTCTGACTTAAAGTAGTGTACATTTCAATTTTCCACCAAAGAGCATATTGCAAACCTATTAGAAACATTTTAAGTTAACTTCCCACATGATTCTGAGTAGTTTGAAAGTTTTTTCATGCCTGTACACATCAGGACAAAAAAGTTGTTATCTCAGTGCATACAATGATGTGAGAATACTAATGGCATACATTTCAATTTTACACCAAAGTACTTACTGAAAACCTAATGGATACAGCTTAGGTTAACTTCCCACATGATTATGAGCAGTTTGAAAGTTGTTTCATGCCTCTACACATCAAGACAAATAAGTTGTTATCTTAGTGCATACAAGGCTTTGACAATACTAATAGCATACATTTTAATTTTACACCAAAGCACTTACTGCAAACCTAATGGAAACACCTTAGGTTTACTTTCCACATGATTATGAGCAGTTTGAAAGTTGTTTCATGCCTCTACATATCAAGACAAAAAAGTTGTTATCTCAGTGCATACAATGTTCTAACATTAAAGTAGTATACATTTCAATTTTCCACCAAAGTACTTACTGCAAACCTAATGGAAACACCTTAGGTTCACTTCCAACATAATTCTGAGATGTCTGAAAGTTGTTTCATGCCTCTGGACAAAAAGACAAAAAAGTTGTTGTCTGAGTGCTTACTGTGTTCTGACATTAAAGTAGTGTACATTTCAATTTTCCACCTAGAGCATACTGCAAACCTGATGGAAACATTTTAAGTTAACTTCCCACATGATTCTGAGTAGTTTGAAAGTTGTTTCATCCCTCTGTACAGCAAGACAAAAAAGCTGTTTTCTAAGTGCATGCAATTCTTTGAAATTAATGTATCATACATTTGAATTTTCCAACAAAGTGCAGAGTGCAAACCTGATGGAAACACCTTCGCTTAACCTCCCACATGATTCTGAATGGTTTGAAAGTTGCTTCATGCCTCTGAACAGGAAGATAAAAAAGTTGCTTTGTCAGTGCATACAATGCTCTGGGAATACAAATGGTACACATTTCAACTTTACACCAAAGTACTTGTGGCAAACCTAATGGAAACACCTTAGTTTAACTTTCCACATGATTATGAGTAGTTTGAAAGTTGTTTCATGCCTGTACACATCAGGACAAAAAAGTTGTTATCTCAGTGCATACAATGCTGTGACAATACTAATAGCATAGATTTCAATTTTACACCAAAGTACTTACTGCAAACCTAATGGAAACACCTTAGGTTAACTTCCCACATGATTCTGAGATGTCTGAAAGTTGTTTCATGCCTCTGGACATAAAGACAAAAATGTTGTTTTCTGAGTGCTTACAATGTTCTGACATAAAGTAGTGTACATTTGAATTTTCCACCAAAGTGCAGAGTGCAAACCGGATAGAAACACCTTAGCTTAACTTCCCACATGATTCTGAATGGTTTGAACGTTGTTTCATGCTTCTGAACAGCAAGACAAAAAAGTTGTTTTCTAAGTGCATACAAAAGTTTGGTAATGCAAATAGTACACATTTCAACTTTACACCAAAGTCCTTGCTGTAAACCTAATGGAAACACCTTAGTTTAACTTTCCACATGATTATGAGTAGTTTGAAAGTTTTTTCATGCCTGTACACATCAGGACAAAAAAGTTGTTATCTCAGTGCATACAATGATGTGAGAATACTAATGGCATACATTTCAATTTTACACCAAAGTACTTACTGAAAACCTAATGGAAACAGCTTAGGTTTACTTTCCACATGATTATGAGCAGTTTTAAAGTTGTTTCATGCCTCTACATATCAAGACAAAAAAGTTGTTATCTTAGTGCATACAATGTTCTAACATTAAAGTAGTATACATTTCAATTTTCCACCAAAGTACTTACTGCAAACCTAATGGAAACACCTTAGGTTCACTTCCCACATGATTCTGAGATGTCTGAAAGTTGTTTCATGCCTCTGGACATAAAGACAAAAAAGTTGTTTTCTGAGTGCTTACAATCTTCTGACATTAAAGTAGTGTACATTTCAATTTTCCACCAAAGAGCGTAGTGCAAACCTGATGGAAACATTTTAAGTTAACTTTCGACATGATTCTGAGTAGTTTGAATGTTGTTTCATCCCTCTGTACAGCAAGACAAAGAAGCTGTTTTCTAAGTGCATGGAATTCTTTGAATTTAAAATATAATACATTTGAATTTTCCAACAAAGTGCAGAGTGCAAACCTGATGGAAACACCTTAGCTTAACCTCCCACATGATTCTGAATGGTTTGAAAGTTGCTTCATGCCTCTGAACAGCAAGAGAAAAAAGTTGCTTTGTCAGTGCATACAATGCTCTGGGAATACAAATGGTACACATTTCAACTTTACACCAAAGTACTTGCGGCAAACCTAATGGAAACATCTTAGTATAACTTTCCACATGATTATGAGTAGTTTGAAAGTTGTTTCATGCCTGTACACATCAGGACAAAAAAGTTGTTATCTCAGTGCATACAATGATGTGAGAATACTAATGGCATACATTTCAATTTTACACCAAAGTACTTACTGAAAACCTAATGGATACAGCTTAGGTTAACTTCCCACATGATTATGAGCAGTTTGAAAGTTGTTTCATGCCTCTACACATCAAGACCAAAAAGTTGTTATCTCAGTGCATACAAGGCTTTGACAATACTAATAGCATACATTTTAATTTTACACCAAAGCACTTACTGCAAACCTAATGGAAACACCTTAGGTTTACTTTCCACATGATTATGAGCAGTTTGAAAGTTGTTTCATGGCTCTACATATCAAGACAAAAAAGTTGTTATCTCAGTGCACAGAAAGCTTTGACAATACTAATAGCATACATTTCAATTTTACACCAAAGTACTTACTGCAAACCTAATAGAAACACCTTAGGTTAACTTCCCACATGATTCTGAGATGTCTGAAAGTTGTTTCATGCCTCTGGACATAAAGACAAAAAAGTTGTTTTCTGAGTGCTTACAATCTTCTGACATTAAAGTAGTGTACATTTCAATTTTCCACCAAAGAGCGTAGTGCAAACCTGATGGAAACATTTTAAGTTAACTTCCGACATGATTCTGAGTAGTTTGAAGTTATTTCATCCCTCTGTACAGCAAGACAAAAAAGCTGTTTTCTAAGTGCATGCAATTCTTTGAAATTAAAGTATAATACATTTGAATTTTCCAACAAAGTGCCGAGTGCAAACCTGATGGAAACACCTTAGCTTAACCTCCCACATGATTCTGAATGGTTTGAAAGTTGCTTCATGCCTCTGAACAGCAAGAGAAAAAAGTTGCTTTGTCAGTGCATACAATGCTCTGGGAATACAAATGGTACACATTTCAACTTTACACCAAAGTACTTGCGGCAAACCTAATGGAAACATCTTAGTATAACTTTCCACATGATTATGAGTAGTTTGAAAGTTGTTTCATGCCTGTACACATGAGGACAAAAAAGTTGTTATCTCAGTGCATACAATGCTGTGACAATACTAATAACATACATTTCAATTTTACACCAAAGTACTTACTGCAAACCTAATGGAAACACCTTAGGTTAACTTCCCACATGATTCTGAGATGTCTGAACGTTGTTTCATGCCTCTGGACATAAAGACAAAAATGTTGTTTTCTGAGTGCTTGCAATGTTCTGACATAAAGTAGTGTACATTTGAATTTTCCACCAAAGTGCAGAGTGCAAACCTGATAGAAACACCTTAGCTTAACTTCCCACATGATTCTGAATGGTTTGAACGTTGTTTCATGCTTCTGAACAGCAAGACAAAAAAGTTGTTTTCTAAGTGCATACAAAGCTTTCGTAATGCAAATAGTACACATTTCAACTTTACACCAAAGTCCTTGCTGTAAACCTAATGGAAACACCTTAGTTTAACTTTCCACATGATTATGAGTAGTTTGAAAGTTTTTTCATGCCTGTACACATCAGGACAAAAAAGTTGTTATCTCAGAGCATACAATGATGTGAGAATACTAATGGCATACATTTCAATTTTACACCAAAGTACTTACTGAAAACCTAATGGAAACAGCTTAGGTTAACTTCCCACATGATTATGAGCAGTTTGAAAGTTGTTTCATGCCTCTACACATCAAGACAAAAAAGTTGTTATCTCAGTGCATACAAGGCTTTGACAATACAAATAGCATACATTTTAATTTTACACCAAAGCACTTACTGCAAACCTACTGGAAACACCTTAGGTTTACTTTCCACATGATTATGAGCAGTTTTAAAGTTGTTTCATGCCTCTACATATCAAGACAAAAAAGTTGTTATCTCAGTGCATACAATGTTCTAACATTAAAGTAGTATACATTTCAATTTTCCACCAAAGTACTTACTGCAAACCTAATGGAAACACCTTAGGTTCACTTCCCACATAATTCTGAGATGTCTGAAAGTTGTTTCATGCCTCTGGACAAAAAGACAAAAAAGTTGTTGTCTGAGTGCTTACTGTGTTCTGACATTAAAGTAGTGTACATTTCAATTTTCCACCAAAGAGCATAGTGCAAACCTAATGGAAACATTTTAAGTTAACTTCCCACATGATTCTGAGTAGTTTGAAAGTTGTTTCATCCCTCTGTACAGCAAGACAAAAAAGCTGTTTTCTAAGTGCATGCAATTCTTTGAAATTAATGTATCATACATTTGAATTTTCCAACAAAGTGCAGAGTGCAAACCTGATGGAAACACCTTCGCTTAACCTCCCACATGATTCTGAATGGTTTGAAAGTTGCTTCATGCCTCTGAACAGG
The DNA here is from genome assembly GCF_030028105.1 of Mobula birostris. Classification (NCBI taxonomy): domain Eukaryota; kingdom Metazoa; phylum Chordata; class Chondrichthyes; order Myliobatiformes; family Myliobatidae; genus Mobula; species Mobula birostris. Next base: position 175,151 of record NW_027278472.1, read on the forward strand.
AAGATAAAAAAGTTGCTTTCTCAGTGCATACAATGCTCTGGGAATACAAATGGTACACATTTCAACTTTACACCAAAGTACTTGTGGCAAACCTAATGGAAACACCTTAGTTTAACTTTCCACATGATTATGAGTAGTTTGAAAGTTGTTTCATGCCTGTACACATCAGGACAAAAAAGTTGTTATCTCAGTGCATACAATGCTGTGACAATACTAATAGCATAGATTTCAATTTTACACCAAAGTACTTACTGCAAACCTAATGGAAACACCTAGGTTAACTTCCCACATGATTCTGAGATGTCTGAAAGTTGTTTCATGCCTCTGGACATAAAGACAAAAATGTTGTTTTCTGAGTGCTTACAATGTTCTGACATAAAGTAGTGTACATTTCAATTTTCCACCAAAGAGCATATTGCAAACCTATTAGAAACATTTTAAGTTAACTTCCCACATGATTCTGAGTAGTTTGAAAGTTGTTCCATCCCTCTGTACAGCAAGACAAAAAAGTTGTTTTCTAAGTGCATGCAATGTTTGCAATTAAAGTAGTATACATTTGAATTTTCCACCAAAGTGCAGAGTGCAAACCTGATAGAAAGACCTTAGCTTAACTTCCCACATGATTCTGAATGGTTTGAACGTTGTTTCATGCTTCTGAACAGCAAGACAAAAAAGTTGTTTTCCAAGTGCATACAAAGCTTTGGTAATGCAAATAGTACACATTTCAACTTTACACCAAAGTACTTGCTGTTAACCTAATGGAAACACCTTAGTTTAACTTTCCACATGATTATGAGTAGTTTGAAAGTTTTTTCATGCCTGTACACATCAGGACAAAAAAGTTGTTATCTCAGTGCATACAATGATGTGAGAATACTAATGGCATACATTTCAATTTTACACCAAAGTACTTACTGAAAACCTAATGGATACAGCTTAGGTTAACTTCCCACATGATTATGAGCAGTTTGAAAGTTGTTTCATGCCTCTACACATCAAGACAAATAAGTTGTTATCTTAGTGCATACAAGGCTTTGACAATACTAATAGCATACATTTTAATTTTACACCAAAGCACTTACTGCAAACCTAATGGAAACACCTTAGGTTTACTTTCCACATGATTATGAGCAGTTTGAAAGTTGTTTCATGCCTCTACATATCAAGACAAAAAAGTTGTTATCTCAGTGCATACAATGTTCTAACATTAAAGTAGTATACATTTCAATTTTCCACCAAAGTACTTACTGCAAACCTAATGGAAACACCTTAGGTTCACTTCCCACATAATTCTGAGATGTCTGAAAGTTGTTTCATGCCTCTGGACAAAAAGACAAAAAAGTTGTTGTCTGAGTGCTTACTGTGTTCTGACATTAAAGTAGTGTACATTTCAATTTTCCACCTAAGAGCATACTGCAAACCTGATGGAAACATTTTAAGTTAACTTCCCACATGATTCTGAGTAGTTTGAAAGTTGTTTCATCCCTCTGTACAGCAAGACAAAATAGCTGTTTTCTAAGTGCATGCAATTCTTTGAAATTAATGTATCATACATTTGAATTTTCCAACAAAGTGCAGAGTGCAAACCTGATGGAAACACCTTCGCTTAACCTCCCACATGATTCTGAATGGTTTGAAAGTTGCTTCATGCCTCTGAACAGGAAGATAAAAAAGTTGCTTTGTCAGTGCATACAATGCTCTGGGAATACAAATGGTACACATTTCAACTTTACACCAAAGTACTTGTGGCAAACCTAATGGAAACACCTTAGTTTAACTTTCCACATGATTATGAGTAGTTTGAAAGTTGTTTCATGCCTGTACACATCAGGACAAAAAAGTTGTTATCTCAGTGCATACAATGCTGTGACAATACTAATAGCATAGATTTCAATTTTACACCAAAGTACTTACTGCAAACCTAATGGAAACACCTTAGGTTAACTTCCCACATGATTCTGAGATGTCTGAAAGTTGTTTCATGCCTCTGGACATAAAGACAAAAATGTTGTTTTCTGAGTGCTTACAATGTTCTGACATAAAGTAGTGTACATTTGAATTTTCCACCAAAGTGCAGAGTGCAAACCGGATAGAAACACCTTAGCTTAACTTCCCACATGATTCTGAATGGTTTGAACGTTGTTTCATGCTTCTGAACAGCAAGACAAAAAAGTTGTTTTCTAAGTGCATACAAAGGTTTGGTAATGCAAATAGTACACATTTCAACTTTACACCAAAGTCCTTGCTGTAAACCAAATGGAAACACCTTAGTTTAACTTTCCACATGATTATGAGTAGTTTGAAAGTTTTTTCATGCCTGTACACATCAGGACAAAAAAGTTGTTATCTCAGTGCATACAATGATGTGAGAATACTAATGGCATACATTTCAATTTTACACCAAAGTACTTACTGAAAACCTAATGGAAACAGCTTAGGTTTACTTTCCACATGATTATGAGCAGTTTTAAAGTTGTTTCATGCCTCTACATATCAAGACAAAAAAGTTGTTATCTTAGTGCATACAATGTTTTAACATTAAAGTAGTATACATTTCAATTTTCCACCAAAGTACTTACTGCAAACCTAATGGAAACACCTTAGGTTCACTTCCCACATGATTCTGAGATGTCTGAAAGTTGTTTCATGCCTCTGGACATAAAGACAAAAAAGTTGTTTTCTGAGTGCTTACAATCTTCTGACATTAAAGTAGTGTACATTTCAATTTTCCACCAAAGAGCGTAGTGCAAACCTGATGGAAACATTTTAAGTTAACTTTCGACATGATTCTGAGTAGTTTGAATGTTGTTTCATCCCTCTGTACAGCAAGACAAAGAAGCTGTTTTCTAAGTGCATGGAATTCTTTGAATTTAAAATATAATACATTTGAATTTTCCAACAAAGTGCAGAGTGCAAACCTGATGGAAACACCTTAGCTTAACCTCCCACATGATTCTGAATGGTTTGAAAGTTGCTTCATGCCTCTGAACAGCAAGAGAAAAAAGTTGCTTTGTCAGTGCATACAATGCTCTGGGAATACAAATGGTACACATTTCAACTTTACACCAAAGTACTTGCGGCAAACCTAATGGAAACATCTTAGTATAACTTTCCACATGATTATGAGTAGTTTGAAAGTTGTTTCATGCCTGTACACATCAGGACAAAAAAGTTGTTTTCTCAGTGCATACAATGATGTGAGAATGCTAATGGCATACATTTCAATTTTACACCAAAGTACTTACTGAAAACCTAATGGATACAGCTTAGGTTAACTTCCCACATGATTATGAGCAGTTTGAAAGCTGTTTCATGCCTCTACACATCAAGACCAAAAAGTTGTTATCTCAGTGCATACAAGGCTTTGACAATACTAATAGCATACATTTTAATTTTACACCAAAGCACTTACTGCAAACCTAATGGAAACACCTTAGGTTTACTTTCCACATGATTATGAGCAGTTTGAAAGTTGTTTCATGGCTCTATATATCAAGACAAAAAAGTTGTTATCTCAGTGCACAGAAAGCTTTGACAATACTAATAGCATACATTTCAATTTTACACCAAAGTACTTACTGCAAACCTAATAGAAACACCTTAGGTTAACTTCCCACATGATTCTGAGATGTCTGAAAGTTGTTTCATGCCTCTGGACATAAAGACAAAAAAGTTGTTTTCTGAGTGCTTACAATCTTCTGACATTAAAGTAGTGTACATTTCAATTTTCCACCAAAGAGCGTAGTGCAAACCTGATGGAAACATTTTAAGTTAACTTCCGACATGATTCTGAGTAGTTTGAAGTTATTTCATCCCTCTGTACAGCAAGACAAAAAAGCTGTTTTCTAAGTGCATGCAATTCTTTGAAATTAAAGTATAATACATTTGAATTTTCCAACAAAGTGCAGAGTGCAAACCTGATGGAAACACCTTAGCTTAACCTCCCACATGATTCTGAATGGTTTGAAAGTTGCTTCATGCCTCTGAACAGCAAGAGAAAAAAGTTGCTTTTCAGTGCATACAATGCTCTGGGAATACAAATGGTACACATTTCAACTTTACACCAAAGTACTTGCGGCAAACCTAATGGAAACATCTTAGTATAACTTTCCACATGATTATGAGTAGTTTGAAAGTTGTTTCATGCCTGTACACATGAGGACAAAAAAGTTGTTATCTCAGTGCATACAATGCTGTGACAATACTAATAGCATAGATTTCAATTTTACACCAAAGTACTTACTGCAAACCTAATGGAAACACCTTAGGTTAACTTCCCACATGATTCTGAGATGTCTGAACGTTGTTTCATGCCTCTGGACATAAAGACAAAAATGTTGTTTTCTGAGTGCTTGCAATGTTCTGACATAAAGTAGTGTACATTTGAATTTTCCACCAAAGTGCAGAGTGCAAACCTGATAGTAACACCTTAGCTTAACTTCCCACATGATTCTGAATGGTTTGAACGTTGTTTCATGCTTCTGAACAGCAAGACAAAAAAGTTGTTTTCTAAGTGCATACAAAGCTTTCGTAATGCAAATAGTACACATTTCAACTTTACACCAAAGTCCTTGCTGTAAACCTAATGGAAACACCTTAGTTTAACTTTCCACATGATTATGAGTAGTTTGAAAGTTTTTTCATGCCTGTACACATCAGGACAAAAAAGTTGTTATCTCAGAGCATACAATGATGTGAGAATAGTAATGGCATACATTTCAATTTTACACCAAAGTACTTACTGAAAACCTAATGGAAACAGCTTAGGTTAACTTCCCACATGATTATGAGCAGTTTGAAAGTTGTTTCATGCCTCTACACATCAAGACAAAAAAGTTGTTATCTCAGTGCATACAAGGCTTTGACAATACAAATAGCATACATTTTAATTTTACACCAAAGCACTTACTGCAAACCTACTGGAAACACCTTAGGTTTACTTTCCACATGATTATGAGCAGTTTTAAAGTTGTTTCATGCCTCTACATATCAAGACAAAAAAGTTGTTATCTCAGTGCATACAATGTTCTAACATTAAAGTAGTATACATTTCAATTTTCCACCAAAGTACTTACTGCAAACCTAATGGAAACACCTTAGGTTCACTTCCCACATAATTCTGAGATGTCTGAAAGTTGTTTCATGCCTCTGGACAAAAAGACAAAAAAGTTGTTGTCTGAGTGCTTACTGTGTTCTGACATTAAAGTAGTGTACATTTCAATTTTCCACCTAAGAGCATACTGCAAACCTGATGGAAACATTTTAAGTTAACTTCCCACATGATTCTGAGTAGTTTGAAAGTTGTTTCATCCCTCTGTACAGCAAGACAAAAAAGCTGTTTTCTAAGTGCATGCAATTCTTTGAAATTAATGTATCATACATTTGAATTTTCCAACAAAGTGCAGAGTGCAAACCTGATGGAAACACCTTCGCTTAACCTCCCACATGATTCTGAATGGTTTGAAAGTTGCTTCATGCCTCTGAACAGGAAGATAAAAAAGTTGCTTTCTCAGTGCATACAATGCTCTGGGAATACAAATGGTACACATTTCAACTTTACACCAAAGTACTTGTGGCAAACCTAATGGAAACACCTTAGTTTAACTTTCCACATGATTATGAGTAGTTTGAAAGTTGTTTCATGCCTGTACACATCAGGACAAAAAAGTTGTTATCTCAGTGCATACAATGCTGTGACAATACTAATAGCATAGATTTCAATTTTACACCAAAGTACTTACTGCAAACCTAATGGAAACACCTTAGGTTAACTTCCCACATGATTCTGAGATGTCTGAAAGTTGTTTCATGCCTCTGGACATAAAGACAAAAATGTTGTTTTCTGAGTGCTTACAATGTTCTGACATAAAGTAGTGTACATTTCAATTTTCCACCAAAGAGCATATTGCAAACCTATTAGAAACATTTTAAGTTAACTTCCCACATGATTCTGAGTAGTTTGAAAGTTGTTCCATCCCTCTGTACAGCAAGACAAAAAAGTTGTTTTCTAAGTGCATGCAATGTTTGCAATTAAAGTAGTATACATTTGAATTTTCCACCAAAGTGCAGAGTGCAAACCTGATAGAAAGACCTTAGCTTAACTTCCCACATGATTCTGAATGGTTTGAACGTTGTTTCATGCTTCTGAACAGCAAGACAAAAAAGTTGTTTTCCAAGTGCATACAAAGCTTTGGTAATGCAAATAGTACACATTTCAACTTTACACCAAAGTACTTGCTGTTAACCTAATGGAAACACCTTAGTTTAACTTTCCACATGATTATGAGTAGTTTGAAAGTTTTTTCATGCCTGTACACATCAGGACAAAAAAGTTGTTATCTCAGTGCATACAATGATGTGAGAATACTAATGGCATACATTTCAATTTTACACCAAAGTACTTACTGAAAACCTAATGGATACAGCTTAGGTTAACTTCCCACATGATTATGAGCAGTTTGAAAGTTGTTTCATGCCTCTACACATCAAGACAAATAAGTTGTTATCTTAGTGCATACAAGGCTTTGACAATACTAATAGCATACATTTTAATTTTACACCAAAGCACTTACTGCAAACCTAATGGAAACACCTTAGGTTTACTTTCCACATGATTATGAGCAGTTTGAAAGTTGTTTCATGCCTCTACATATCAAGACAAAAAAGTTGTTATCTCAGTGCATACAATGTTCTAACATTAAAGTAGTATACATTTCAATTTTCCACCAAAGTACTTACTGCAAACCTAATGGAAACACCTTAGGTTCACTTCCCACATAATTCTGAGATGTCTGAAAGTTGTTTCATGCCTCTGGACAAAAAGACAAAAAAGTTGTTGTCTGAGTGCTTACTGTGTTCTGACATTAAAGTAGTGTACATTTCAATTTTCCACCTAAGAGCATACTGCAAACCTGATGGAAACATTTTAAGTTAACTTCCCACATGATTCTGAGTAGTTTGAAAGTTGTTTCATCCCTCTGTACAGCAAGACAAAAAAGCTGTTTTCTAAGTGCATGCAATTCTTTGAAATTAATGTATCATACATTTGAATTTTCCAACAAAGTGCAGAGTGCAAACCTGATGGAAACACCTTCGCTTAACCTCCCACATGATTCTGAATGGTTTGAAAGTTGCTTCATGCCTCTGAACAGGAAGATAAAAAAGTTGCTTTGTCAGTGCATACAATGCTCTGGGAATACAAATGGTACACATTTCAACTTTACACCAAAGTACTTGTGGCAAACCTAATGGAAACACCTTAGTTTAACTTTCCACATGATTATGAGTAGTTTGAAAGTTGTTTCATGCCTGTACACATCAGGACAAAAAAGTTGTTATCTCAGTGCATACAATGCTGTGACAATACTAATAGCATAGATTTCAATTTTACACCAAAGTACTTACTGCAAACCTAATGGAAACACCTTAGGTTAACTTCCCACATGATTCTGAGATGTCTGAAAGTTGTTTCATGCCTCTGGACATAAAGACAAAAATGTTGTTTTCTGAGTGCTTACAATGTTCTGACATAAAGTAGTGTACATTTGAATTTTCCACCAAAGTGCAGAGTGCAAACCGGATAGAAACACCTTAGCTTAACTTCCCACATGATTCTGAATGGTTTGAACGTTGTTTCATGCTTCTGAACAGCAAGACAAAAAAGTTCTTTTCTAAGTGCATACAAAGGTTTGGTAATGCAAATAGTACACATTTCAACTTTACACCAAAGTCCTTGCTGTAAACCTAATGGAAACACCTTAGTTTAACTTTCCACATGATTATGAGTAGTTTGAAAGTTTTTTCATGCCTGTACACATCAGGACAAAAAAGTTGTTATCTCAGTGCATACAATGATGTGAGAATACTAATGGCATACATTTCAATTTTACACCAAAGTACTTACTGAAAACCTAATGGAAACAGCTTAGGTTTACTTTCCACATGATTATGAGCAGTTTTAAAGTTGTTTCATGCCTCTACATATCAAGACAAAAAAGTTGTTATCTTAGTGCATACAATGTTCTAACATTAAAGTAGTATACATTTCAATTTTCCACCAAAGTACTTACTGCAAACCTAATGGAAACACCTTAGGTTCACTTCCCACATGATTCTGAGATGTCTGAAAGTTGTTTCATGCCTCTGGACATAAAGACAAAAAAGTTGTTTTCTGAGTGCTTACAATCTTCTGACATTAAAGTAGTGTACATTTCAATTTTCCACCAAAGAGCGTAGTGCAAACCTGATGGAAACATTTTAAGTTAACTTTCGACATGATTCTGAGTAGTTTGAATGTTGTTTCATCCCTCTGTACAGCAAGACAAAGAAGCTGTTTTCTAAGTGCATGGAATTCTTTGAATTTAAAATATAATACATTTGAATTTTCCAACAAAGTGCAGAGTGCAAACCTGATGGAAACACCTTAGCTTAACCTCCCACATGATTCTGAATGGTTTGAAAGTTGCTTCATGCCTCTGAACAGCAAGAGAAAAAAGTTGCTTTGTCAGTGCATACAATGCTCTGGGAATACAAATGGTACACATTTCAACTTTACACCAAAGTACTTGCGGCAAACCTAATGGAAACATCTTAGTATAACTTTCCACATGATTATGAGTAGTTTGAAAGTTGTTTCATGCCTGTACACATCAGGACAAAAAAGTTGTTATCTCAGTGCATACAATGATGTGAGAATACTAATGGCATACATTTCAATTTTACACCAAAGTACTTACTGAAAGCCTAATGGATACAGCTTAGGTTAACTTCCCACATGATTATGAGCAGTTTGAAAGTTGTTTCATGCCTCTACACATCAAGACCAAAAAGTTGTTATCTCAGTGCATACAAGGCTTTGACAATACTAATAGCATACATTTTAATTTTACACCAAAGCACTTACTGCAAACCTAATGGAAACACCTTAGGTTTACTTTCCACATGATTATGAGCAGTTTGAAAGTTGTTTCATGGCTCTACATATCAAGACAAAAAAGTTGTTATCTCAGTGCACAGAAAGCTTTGACAATACTAATAGCATACATTTCAATTTTACACCAAAGTACTTACTGCAAACCTAATAGAAACACCTTAGGTTAACTTCCCACATGATTCTGAGATGTCTGAAAGTTGTTTCATGCCTCTGGACATAAAGACAAAAAAGTTGTTTTCTGAGTGCTTCCAATCTTCTGACATTAAAGTAGTGTACATTTCAATTTTCCACCAAAGAGCGTAGTGCAAACCTGATGGAAACATTTTAAGTTAACTTCCGACATGATTCTGAGTAGTTTGAAGTTATTTCATCCCTCTGTACAGCAAGACAAAAAAGCTGTTTTCTAAGTGCATGCAATTCTTTGAAATTAAAGTATAATACATTTGAATTTTCCAACAAAGTGCAGAGTGCAAACCTGATGGAAACACCTTAGCTTAACCTCCCACATGATTCTGAATGGTTTGAAAGTTGCTTCATGCCTCTGAACAGCAAGAGAAAAAAGTTGCTTTGTCAGTGCATACAATGCTCTGGGAATACAAATGGTACACATTTCAACTTTACACCAAAGTACTTGCGGCAAACCTAATGGAAACATCTTAGTATAACTTTCCACATGATTATGAGTAGTTTGAAAGTTGTTTCATGCCTGTACACATGAGGACAAAAAAGTTGTTATCTCAGTGCATACAATGCTGTGAGAATACTAATAGCATACATTTCAATTTTACACCAAAGTACTTACTGCAAACCTAATGGAAACACCTTAGGTTAACTTCCCACATGATTCTGAGATGTCTGAACGTTGTTTCATGCCTCTGGACATAAAGACAAAAATGTTGTTTTCTGAGTGCTTGCAATGTTCTGACATAAAGTAGTGTACATTTGAATTTTCCACCAAAGTGCAGAGTGCAAACCTGATAGAAACACCTTAGCTTAACTTCCCACATGATTCTGAATGGTTTGAACGTTGTTTCATGCTTCTGAACAGCAAGACAAAAAAGTTGTTTTCTAAGTGCATACAAAGCTTTGGTAATGCAAATAGTACACATTTCAACTTTACACCAAAGTCCTTGCTGTAAACCTAATGGAAACACCTTAGTTTAACTTTCCACATGATTATGAGTAGTTTGAAAGTTTTTTCATGCCTGTACACATCAGGACAAAAAAGTTGTTATCTCAGAGCATACAATGATGTGAGAATACTAATGGCATACATTTCAATTTTACACCAAAGTACTTACTGAAAACCTAATGGAAACAGCTTAGGTTAACTTCCCACATGATTATGAGCAGTTTGAAAGTTGTTTCATGCCTCTACACATCAAGACAAAAAAGTTGTTATCTCAGTGCATACAAGGCTTTGACAATACAAATAGCATACATTTTAATTTTACACCAAAGCACTTACTGCAAACCTACTGGAAACACCTTAGGTTTACTTTCCACATGATTATGAGCAGTTTTAAAGTTGTTTCATGCCTCTACATATCAAGACAAAAAAGTTGTTATCTCAGTGCATACAATGTTCTAACATTAAAGTAGTATACATTTCAATTTTCCACCAAAGTACTTACTGCAAACCTAATGGAAACACCTTAGGTTCACTTCCCACATAATTCTGAGATGTCTGAAAGTTGTTTCATGCCTCTGGACAAAAAGACAAAAAAGTTGTTGTCTGAGTGCTTACTGTGTTCTGACATTAAAGTAGTGTACATTTCAATTTTCCACCTAAGAGCATACTGCAAACCTGATGGAAACATTTTAAGTTAACTTCCCACATGATTCTGAGTAGTTTGAAAGTTGTTTCATCCCTCTGTACAGCAAGACAAAAAAGCTGTTTTCTAAGTGCATGCAATTCTTTGAAATTAATGTATCATACATTTGAATTTTCCAACAAAGTGCAGAGTGCAAACCTGATGGAAACACCTTCGCTTAACCTCCCACATGATTCTGAATGGTTTGAAAGTTGCTTCATGCCTCTGAACAGGAAGATAAAAAAGTTGCTTTGTCAGTGCATACAATGCTCTGGGAATACAAATGGTACACATTTCAACTTTACACCAAAGTACTTGTGGCAAACCTAATGGAAACACCTTAGTTTAACTTTCCACATGATTATGAGTAGTTTGAAAGTTGTTTCATGCCTGTACACATCAGGACAAAAAAGTTGTTATCTCAGTGCATACAATGCTGTGACAATACTAATAGCATAGATTTCAATTTTACACCAAAGTACTTACTGCAAACCTAATGGAAACACCTTAGGTTAACTTCCCACATGATTCTGAGATGTCTGAAAGTTGTTTCATGCCTCTGGACATAAAGACAAAAATGTTGTTTTCTGAGTGCTTACAATGTTCTGACATAAAGTAGTGTACATTTCAATTTTCCACCAAAGAGCATATTGCAAACCTATTAGAAACATTTTAAGTTAACTTCCCACATGATTCTGAGTAGTTTGAAAGTTGTTCCATCCCTCTGTACAGCAAGACAAAAAAGTTGTTTTCTAAGTGCATGCAATGTTTGCAATTAAAGAAGTATACATTTGAATTTTCCACCAAAGTGCAGAGTGCAAACCTGATAGAAAGACCTTAGCTTAACTTCCCACATGATTCTGAATGGTTTGAACGTTGTTTCATGCTTCTGAACAGCAAGACAAAAAAGTTGTTTTCCAAGTGCATACAAATCTTTGGTAATGCAAATAGTACACATTTCAACTTTACACCAAAGTACTTGCTGTTAACCTAATGGAAACACCTTAGTTTAACTTTCCACATGATTATGAGTAGTTTGAAAGTTTTTTCATGCCTGTACACATCAGGACAAAAAAGTTGTTATCTCAGTGCATACAATGATGTGAGAATACTAATGGCATACATTTCAATTTTACACCAAAGTACTTACTGAAAACCTAATGGATACAGCTTAGGTTAACTTCCCACATGATTATGAGCAGTTTGAAAGTTGTTTCATGCCTCTACACATCAAGACAAATAAGTTGTTATCTTAGTGCATACAAGGCTTTGACAATACTAATAGCATACATTTTAATTTTACACCAAAGCACTTACTGCAAACCTAATGGAAACACCTTAGGTTTACTTTCCACATGATTATGAGCAGTTTGAAAGTTGTTTCATGCCTCTACATATCAAGACAAAAAAGTTGTTATCTCAGTGCATACAATGTTCTAACATTAAAGTAGTATACATTTCAATTTTCCACCAAAGTACTTACTGCAAACCTAATGGAAACACCTTAGGTTCACTTCCCACATAATTCTGAGATGTCTGAAAGTTGTTTCATGCCTCTGGACAAAAAGACAAAAAAGTTGTTGTCTGAGTGCTTACTGTGTTCTGACATTAAAGTAGTGTACATTTCAATTTTCCACCAAAGAGCATAGTGCAAACCTGATGGAAACATTTTAAGTTAACTTCCCACATGATTCTGAGTAGTTTGAAAGTTGTTTCATCCCTCTGTACAGCAAGACAAAAAAGCTGTTTTCTAAGTGCATGCAATTCTTTGAAATTAAAGTATAATACATTTGAATTTTCCAACAAAGTGCAGAGTGCAAACCTGATGGAAACACCTTAGCTTAACCTCCCACATGATTCTGAATGGTTTGAAAGTTGCTTCATGCTTCTGAACAGCAAGATAAAAAAGTTGCTTTGTCAGTGCATACAATGCTCTGGGAATACAAATGGTACACATTTCAACTTTACACCAAAGTACTTGTGGCAAACCTAATGCAAACACCTTAGTTTAACTTTCCACATGATTATGAGTAGTTTGAAAGTTGTTTCATGCCTGTACACATCAGGACAAAAAAGTTGTTATCTCAGTGCATACAATGCTGTGACAATACTAATAGCATACATTTCAATTTTACACCAAAGTACTTACTGCAAACCTAATGGAAACACCTTAGGTTAACTTCCCACATGATTCTGAGATGTCTGAAAGTTGTTTCATGCCTCTGGACATAAAGACAAAAATGTTGTTTTCTGAGTGCTTACAATGTTCTGACATAAAGTAGTGTACATTTCAATTTTCCACCAAAGAGCATATTGCAAACCTATTAGAAACATTTTAAGTTAACTTCCCACATGATTCTGAGTAGTTTGAAAGTTGTTCCATCCCTCTGTACAGCAAGACAAAAAAGTTGTTTTCTAAGTGCATGCAATGTTTGCAATTAAAGAAGTATACATTTGAATTTTCCACCAAAGTGCAGAGTGCAAACCTGATAGAAAGACCTTAGCTTAACTTCCCACATGATTCTGAATGGTTTGAACGTTGTTTCATGCTTCTGAACAGCAAGACAAAAAAGTTGTTTTCCAAGTGCATACAAAGCTTTGGTAATGCAAATAGTACACATTTCAACTTTACACCAAAGTACTTGCTGTTAACCTAATGGAAACACCTTAGTTTAACTTTCCACATGATTATGAGTAGTTTGAAAGTTTTTTCATGCCTGTACACATCAGGACAAAAAAGTTGTTATCTCAGTGCATACAATGATGTGAGAATACTAATGGCATACATTTCAATTTTACACCAAAGTACTTACTGAAAACCTAATGGATACAGCTTAGGTTAACTTCCCACATGATTATGAGCAGTTTGAAAGTTGTTTCATGCCTCTACACATCAAGACAAATAAGTTGTTATCTTAGTGCATACAAGGCTTTGACAATACTAATAGCATACATTTTAATTTTACACCAAAGCACTTACTGCAAACCTAATGGAAACACCTTAGGTTTACTTTCCACATGATTATGAGCAGTTTGAAAGTTGTTTCATGCCTCTACATATCAAGACAAAAAAGTTGTTATCTCAGTGCATACAATGTTCTAACATTAAAGTAGTATACATTTCAATTTTCCACCAAAGTACTTACTGCAAACCTAATGGAAACACCTTAGGTTCACTTCCCACATAATTCTGAGATGTCTGAAAGTTGTTTCATGCCTCTGGACAAAAAGACAAAAAAGTTGTTGTCTGAGTGCTTACTGTGTTCTGACATTAAAGTAGTGTACATTTCAATTTTCCACCAAAGAGCATAGTGCAAACCTGATGGAAACATTTTAAGTTAACTTCCCACATGATTCTGAGTAGTTTGAAAGTTGTTTCATCCCTCTGTACAGCAAGACAAAAAAGCTGTTTTCTAAGTGCATGCAATTCTTTGAAATTAAAGTATAATACATTTGAATTTTCCAACAAAGTGCAGAGTGCAAACCTGATGGAAACACCTTAGCTTAACCTCCCACATGATTCTGAATGGTTTGAAAGTTGCTTCATGCTTCTGAACAGCAAGATAAAAAAGTTGCTTTGTCAGTGCATACAATGCTCTGGGAATACAAATGGTACACATTTCAACTTTACACCAAAGTACTTGTGGCAAACCTAATGGAAACACCTTAGTTTAACTTTCCACATGATTATGAGTAGTTTGAAAGTTGTTTCATGCCTGTACACATCAGGACAAAAAAGTTGTTATCTCAGTGCATACAATGCTGTGACAATACTAATAGCATACATTTCAATTTTACACCAAAGTACTTACTGCAAACCTAATGGAAACACTTTAGCGTAACTTCCCACATGATTCTGAGATGTCTGAAAGTTGTTTCATGCCTCTGGACCTAAAGACAAAAAGGTTATTTTCTGAGTGCTTACAATGTTCTGACATTAAAGTAGTGTACATTTCAATTTTCAACCAAAGAGCATAGTGCAAACCTGATGGAAACATTTTAAGTTAACTTCCGACATGATTCTGAGTAGTTTGAATGTTGTTTCATCCCTCTGTACAGCAAGACAAAAAAGCTGTTTTCTAAGTGCATGCAATTCTTTGAAATTAAAGTATAATACATTTGAATTTTCCAACAAAGTGCAGAGTACAAACCTGATGGAAACACCTTAGCTTAACCTCCCACATGATTCTGAATGGTTTGAAAGTTGCTTCATGCCTCCGAACAGCAAGAGAAAAAAGTTGCTTTGTCAGTGCATACAATGCTCTGGGAATACAAATGGTACACATTTCAACTTTACACCAAAGTACTTGCGGCAAACCTAATGGAAACATCTTAGTATAACTTTCCACATGATTATGAGTAGTTTGAAAGTTGTTTCATGCCTGTACACATGAGGACAAAAAAGTTGTTATCTCAGTGCATACAATGCTGTGACAATACTAATAGCATACATTTCAATTTTACACCAAAGTACTTACTGCAAACCTAATGGAAACACTTCCCACATGATTCTGAGATGTCTGAAAGTTGTTTCATGCCTCTGGACATAAAGACAAAAATGTTGTTTTCTGAGTGCTTACAATATTCTGACATAAAGTAGTGTACATTTCAATTTTCCACCAAAGAGCATATTGCAAACCTATTAGAAACATTTTAAGTTAACTTCCCACATGATTCTGAGTAGTTTGAAAGTTGTTCCATCCCTCTGTACAGCAAGACAAAAAAGTTGTTTTCTAAGTGCATGCAATGTTTGCAATTAAAGTAGTATACATTTGAATTTTCCACCAAAGTGCAGACTGCAAACCTGATAGAAAGACCTTAGCTTAACTTCCCACATGATTCTGAATGGTTTGAACGTTGTTTCATGCTTCTGAACAGCAAGACAAAAAAGTTGTTTTCCAAGTGCATACAAAGCTCTGGTAATGCAAATAGTACACATTTCAACTTTACACCAAAGTACTTGCTGTTAACCTAATGGAAACACCTTAGTTTAACTTTCCACATGATTATGAGTAGTTTGAAAGTTTTTTCATGCCTGTACACATCAGGACAAAAAAGTTGTTATCTCAGTGCATACAATGATGTGAGAATACTAATGGCATACATTTCAATTTTACACCAAAGTACTTACTGAAAACCTAATGGATACAGCTTAGGTTAACTTCCCACATGATTATGAGCAGTTTGAAAGTTGTTTCATGCCTCTACACATCAAGACAAATAAGTTGTTATCTTAGTGCATACAAGGCTCTGACAATACTAATAGCATACATTTTAATTTTACACCAAAGTACTTACTGCAAACCTAATGGAAACACCTTAGGTTAACTTCCCACATGATTCTGAGATGTCTGAAAGTTGTTTCATGCCTCTGGACATAAAGACAAAAATGTTGTTTTCTGAATGCTTACAATGTCCTGACTTAAAGTAGTGTACATTTCAATTTTCCACCAAAGAGCATATTGCAAACCTATTAGAAACATTTTAAGTTAACTTCCCACATGATTCTGAGTAGTTTGAAAGTTTTTTCATGCCTGTACACATCAGGACAAAAAAGTTGTTATCTCAGTGCATACAATGATGTGAGAATACTAATGGCATACATTTCAATTTTACACCAAAGTACTTACTGAAAACCTAATGGATACAGCTTAGGTTAACTTCCCACATGATTATGAGCAGTTTGAAAGTTGTTTCATGCCTCTACACATCAAGACAAATAAGTTGTTATCTTAGTGCATACAAGGCTTTGACAATACTAATAGCATACATTTTAATTTTACACCAAAGCACTTACTGCAAACCTAATGGAAACACCTTAGGTTTACTTTCCACATGATTATGAGCAGTTTGAAAGTAGTTTCATGCCTCTACATATCAAGACAAAAAAGTTGTTATCTCAGTGCATACAATGTTCTAACATTAAAGTAGTATACATTTCAATTTTCCACCAAAGTACTTACTGCAAACCTAATGGAAACACCTTAGGTTCACTTCCACATAATTCTGAGATGTCTGAAAGTTGTTTCATGCCTCTGGACAAAAAGACAAAAAAGTTGTTGTCTGAGTGCTTACTGTGTTCTGACATTAAAGTAGTGTACATTTCAATTTTTCCACCAAAGAGCATAGTGCAAACCTGATGGAAACATTTTAAGTTAACTTCCCACATGATTCTGAGTAGTTTGAAAGTTGTTTCATCCCTCTGTACAGCAAGACAAAAAAGCTGTTTTCTAAGTGCATGCAATTCTTTGAAATTAATGTATCATACATTTGAATTTTCCAACAAAGTGCAGAGTGCAAACCTGATGGAAACACCTTCGCTTAACCTCCCACATGATTCTGAATGGTTTGAAAGTTGCTTCATGCCTCTGAACAGGAAGATAAAAAAGTTGCTTTGTCAGTGCATACAATGCTCTGGGAATACAAATGGTACACATTTCAACTTTACACCAAAGTACTTGTGGCAAACCTAATGGAAACACCTTAGTTTAACTTTCCACATGATTATGAGTAGTTTGAAAGTTGTTTCATGCCTGTACACATCAGGACAAAAAAGTTGTTATCTCAGTGCATACAATGCTGTGACAATACTAATAGCATAGATTTCAATTTTACACCAAAGTACTTACTGCAAACCTAATGGAAACACCTTAGGTTAACTTCCCACATGATTCTGAGATGTCTGAAAGTTGTTTCATGCCTCTGGACATAAAGACAAAAATGTTGTTTTCTGAGTGCTTACAATGTTCTGACATAAAGTAGTGTACATTTCAATTTTCCCACCAAAGAGCATATTTCAAACCTATTAGAAACATTTTAAGTTAACTTCCCACATGATTCTGAGTAGTTTGAAAGTTGTTCCATCCCTCTGTACAGCAAGACAAAAAAGTTGTTTTCTAAGTGCATGCAATGTTTGCAATTAAAGTAGTATACATTTGAATTTTCCACCAAAGTGCAGAGTGCAAACCTGATAGAAAGACCTTAGCTTAAACTTCCCACATGATTCTGAATGGTTTGAACGTTGTTTCATGCTTCTGAACAGCAAGACAAAAAAGTTGTTTTCCAAGTGCATACAAAGCTTTGGTAATGCAAATAGTACACATTTCAACTTTACACCAAAGTACTTGCTGTTAACCTAATGGAAACACCTTAGTTTAACTTTCCACATGATTATGAGTAGTTTGAAAGTTTTTTTCATGCCTGTACACATCAGGAAAAAAAGGTGTTATCTCAGTGCATACAATGATGTGAGAATACTAATGGCATACATTTCAATTTTACACCAAAGTACTTACTGAAAAGCTAATGGATACAGCTTAGGTTAACTTCCCACATGATTATGAGCAGTTTGAAAGTTGTTTCATGCCTCTACACATCAAGACAAATAAGTTGTTATCTTAGTGCATACAAGGCTTTGACAATACTAATAGCATACATTTTAATTTTACACCAAAGCACTTACTGCAAACCTAATGGAAACACCTTAGGTTTACTTTCCACATGATTATGAGCAGTTTGAAAGTTGTTTCATGCCTCTACATATCAAGACAAAAAAGTTGTTATCTCAGTGCATACAATGTTCTAACATTAAAGTAGTATACATTTCAATTTTCCACCAAAGTACTTACTGCAAACCTAATGGAAACACCTTAGGTTCACTTCCCACATAATTCTGAGATGTCTGAAAGTTGTTTCATGCCTCTGGACAAAAAGACAAAAAAGTTGTTGTCTGAGTGCTTACTGTGTTCTGACATTAAAGTAGTGTACATTTCAATTTTCCACCAAAGAGCATAGTGCAAACCTGATGGAAACATTTTAAGTTAACTTCCCACATGATTCTGAGTAGTTTGAAAGTTGTTTCATCCCTCTGTACAGCAAGACAAAAAAAGCTGTTTTCTAAGTGCATGCAATTCTTTGAAATTAAAGTATAATACATTTGAATTTTCCAACAAAGTGCAGAGTGCAAACCTGATGGAAACACCTTAGCTTAACCTCCCACATGATTCTGAATGGTTTGAAAGTTGCTTCATGCTTCTGAACAGCAAGATAAAAAAGTTGCTTTGTCAGTGCATACAATGCTCTGGGAATACAAATGGTACACATTTCAACTTTACACCAAAGTACTTGTGGCAAAACCTAATGGAAACACCTTAGTTTAACTTTCCACATGATTATGAGTAGTTTGAAAGTTGTTTCATGCCTGTACACATCAGGACAAAAAAGTTGTTATCTCAGTGCATACAATGCTGTGACAATACTAATAGCATACATTTCAATTTTACACCAAAGTACTTACTGCAAACCTAATGGAAACACTTTAGCGTAACTTCCCACATGATTCTGAGATGTCTGAAAGTTGTTTCATGCCTCTGGACCTAAAGACAAAAAGGTTATTTTCTGAGTGCTTACAATGTTCTGACATTAAAGTAGTGTACATTTCAATTTTCAACCAAAGAGCATAGTGCAAACCTGATGGAAACATTTTAAGTTAACTTCCGACATGATTCTGAGGAGTTTGAATGTTGTTTCATCCCTCTGTACAGCAAGACAAAAAAAGCTGTTTTCTAAGGGCATGCAATTCTTTGAAATTAAAGTATAATACATTTGAATTTTCCAACAAAGTGCAGAGTGCAAACCTGATGGAAACACCTTAGCTTAACCTCCCACATGATTCTGAATGGTTTGAAAGTTGCTTCATGCTTCTGAACAGCAAGATAAAAAAGTTGCTTTGTCAGTGCATACAATGCTCTGGGAATACAAATGGTACACATTTCAACTTTACACCAAAGTACTTGTGGCAAACCTAATGGAAACACCTTAGTTTAACTTTCCACATGATTATGAGTAGTTTGAAAGTTGTTTCATGCCTGTACACATCAGGACAAAAAAGTTGTTATCTCAGTGCATACAATGCTGTGACAATACTAATAGCATACATTTCAATTTTACACCAAAGTACTTACTGCAAACCTAATGGAAACACTTCCCACATGATTCTGAGATGTCTGAAAGTTGTTTCATGCCTCTGGACATAAAGACAAAAATGTTGTTTTCTGAGTGCTTACAATATTCTGACATAAAGTAGTGTACATTTCAATTTTCCACCAAAGTGCAGAGTGCAAACCTGATAGAAACACCTTAGCTTAACTTCCCACATGATTCTGAATGGTTTGAACGTTGTTTCATGCTTCTGAACAGCAAGACAAAAAAGTTGTTTTCTAAGTGCATGCAATGTTTGCAATTAAAGTAGTATACATTTGAATTTTCCACCAAAGTGCAGACTGCAAACCTGATAGAAAGACCTTAGCTTAACTTCCCACATGATTCTGAATGGTTTGAACGTTGTTTCATGCTTCTGAACAGCAAGACAAAAAAGTTGTTTTCCAAGTGCATACAAAGCTCTGGTAATGCAAATAGTACACATTTCAACTTTACACCAAAGTACTTGCTGTTAACCTAATGGAAACACCTTAGTTTAACTTTCCACATGATTATGAGTAGTTTGAAAGTTTTTTCATGCCTGTACACATCAGGACAAAAAAGTTGTTATCTCAGTGCATACAATGATGTGAGAATACTAATGGCATACATTTCAATTTTACACCAAAGTACTTACTGAAAACCTAATGGATACAGCTTAGGTTAACTTCCCACATGATTATGAGCAGTTTGAAAGTTGTTTCATGCCCCTACACATCAAGACAAATAAGTTGTTATCTTAGTGCATACAAGGCTCTGATAATACTAATAGCATACATTTTAATTTTACACCAAAGTACTTACTGCAAACCTAATGGAAACACCTTAGGTTAACTTCCCACATGATTCTGAGATGTCTGAAAGTTGTTTCATGCCTCTGGACATAAAGACAAAAATGTTGTTTTCTGAATGCTTACAATGTCCTGACTTAAAGTAGTGTACATTTCAATTTTCCACCAAAGAGCATATTGCAAACCTATTAGAAACATTTTAAGTTAACTTCCCCACATGATTCTGAGTAGTTTGAAAGTTTTTTCATGCCTGTACACATCAGGACAAAAAAAGTTGTTATCTCAGTGCATACAATGATGTGAGAATACTAATGGCATACATTTCAATTTTACACCAAAGTACTTACTGAAAACCTAATGGATACAGCTTAGGTTAACTTCCCACATGATTATGAGCAGTTTGAAAGTTGTTTCATGCCTCTACACATCAAGACAAATAAGTTGTTATCTTAGTGCATACAAGGCTTTGACAATACTAATAGCATACATTTTAATTTTACACCAAAGCACTTACTGCAAACCTAATGGAAACACCTTAGGTTTACTTTCCACATGATTATGAGCAGTTTGAAAGTTGTTTCATGCCTCTACATATCAAGACAAAAAAAGTTGTTATCTCAGTGCATACAATGTTCT